>NC_142796.1:54767472-54962927 GCF_049724085.1 Artemia sp. Qi Xiang Cuo
TTCACCATCTGGCACCTCTTTAGAATACAGGGTCCCATTTTGGCTAACGTTCAGTTCAATTACTACGCAGAGCATACTAGTATATCTTTTCTGGATTTTTTCATATCCCGAGACGTATCATGGCAATAATTTCTAATGAAAAATTATATTTTGAGTTAAAATTCGATTTATAGAAAGACAGTTGCATAGCCAATAGTATAAAAGGAGATTTAAGGAAAGGAAGTCTTCTTTTTCTTCTTTTTTTTCTATATTTGCTAAAATATCCATACAAGAATTTTCAAAGTTATGTTTTGTCTTAGTCAGGTAATCAATAGTGCACTAATCTCTTTTTCATTTGAAGTGCAACCATTTTGACTGTTCGGTTAATATTTTTTTATAAGGGACCTAGTCTTTTACATTGTGAAACAGCAGCTTTCAAACAGTAAACCCCCTTTTTTAAGGTTAAAATATTAAATATTTCATAAATATTCTTGGGGATAAATGTCATATTCCATTAATAAGCATATGTCTTTAATAACTGTGATTTATGTTCATTGGTTTACATCCGTGAAGTAATTTCATAAAACGTTCACATTATTCCTTAAGTGTAAGCCAGAAAAGGAGGCCAATAACCTCTCATCTTCAAAATCTGACTGGTTGATTGGCTCTTCTGTTGGAATTTCAAGCCAATAAAAAGGACAACAAGTTGACTTCGTCTGATTGGTTCTTTTTTGTGAATTTAATAGAGTAAACCGACCTTTGCTTAGGTCTTCTTGTGCCACCAGAGGCACTCAGGACACCTAAAGATAGCCACCAGTCATATGTGAAGTACCGCTGGTAGGTGTGAGTGGCCTTTCTAGGCCACACACCTACCAGCACACACCTAAAAAGCGTATTTTTCGGCCTTCGTATTCTATGACCTCTCCCCTTCTGCTGCCACTCTAGTACTTCTCTGGGGATTCTGTCAACAAAAAGTTCTTTAATCACAAGATTTTTGTAAGTGAATACTCTGTTTATCTAATTTTACAGTTGGTGTTACAAAGCTTTCCCAAAGAAAAGAAGGAGCTATGGTCTTGTTAAGAAATGCTCAGTTCTGGTTTTTAAGTGTTCTTTTTTCTGCAGAACTTCGGTTGGCATAGATACGACAATCATCCATGCTATTAAGAAATCGTAAATGAAAACTACACAAAAGGCTTCTGAAGTTCACTGTATGATGGGGGGGGGACCTTAAGATTTGTAGAAAAGTAATGCTTATACTAACTAAAGAGGTCTGAACACATATCATATATGAATATAAAGTTTTGATGATTTCATTCCAAGTAAAGCGATTTTCTTTCAACTTTTAACAATCCTATTGTAGTCCTCAAAACTTTAAGCAAATTCTTTAAGCTGTATTTCAACTTTTACATCAAACGATCTGAAGAGCGGTACAGCTCATTTGTACTGCTGTCGTGAAGATCTTATCCAGAAATCTGTTTGCAGATTTTTAAGTGGGAAGAATTAGGGTATAACTGTTTTTACTATCATAAAAAAAGGTTTTTAGTTATAACTAACTCCCAGTCGTAGATAGACAAAGAATTGACTTGATTTTTTCTTTTGCTCCGGTGCTGCTGCTGCAAAAAATTGGAAGTTTGTGTCCACATGTAAGGAATCTCCTGTATTTGCACACATTTTTTTTAGTTAGGGAATTTCACCTATATACATACCTAATATTGGATTTTAATACTCATTATTTCGCTAGATGTGGAGGATGTACAGTTTGTCATCAATTACGATTACCCCAATTGCAGTGAAGACTATGTCCATCGTATCGGTAGGACTGGACGATCTCATCACACTGGCACGTCATATACGTTTTTCACCCCGGACAACCTTGCCAAAGCAGGAGACCTAATTGGTGTGCTCACAGAAGCAAAGCAAGTTGTCAACCCCCAGCTGTATGAGTTAGCTGAGCAAGCAAAATATTCAAGCGGTAAACAAGGTTGGTTTTTTCTACAATAAAGTAATAATTTAGGATGTAACCTTCTATATTATTAAAACTTGAATTATTGAGTTGAATTTATTGAAAAAGACAAAACAAGAAATATATAACTGAATACCAAAATCAACGGTAAATTACGCATAAAAATAACAAATACTTTAATATATTCTCCCCCGTAAGGCTCTATGGCCAGCAAAAAACAGGGGAGAAACAAAACTGAAAAAAAAATTAACCAAATACATTCATCAAAGATTTGTTAAATAATAAATTCACATCACCAAACCATGCAATACCCCCTTCCCTTCACCCAAATAAAAAATCCAAGCTAGGCAAGGGAGTAATACATGAATCCACCCACACAAATAAATTACAGAACCAATCCGGAGGCATCAACTCATTGAAGAACCGGGAAAAAAATTAATTATTTACAAGAAAATCTCTAACATTCTTTTTAAAGATACCAAACGAGTGACAGCCCCGCGCAGACTCCGGAAGAGTGTTCCAAATCATATTACAAGCTATCAGAGGGTTAAAGAGAACTCCTCAATACATGTATTTCGTTTAAACCAGAATAAGCCCTTGGAAATCTTGAGAAAATAAGAAAACATGACTTTCCAACATTTAAGGCAAGATAAGTAACATCAAACCACTGAGTAACTCTTTCAAAAAGGGCAATCATATGTGTCCAATAAGAGAGTCATTCATACTCCTGCCATTTACCCGTGCCCCAGCCATTTAAACATTTGCCTCTCAATTACTTGGACTATCTGTCTTGGCTTTTCTCTGTCTACAATTACCCAGCCCAGTCTTGATGCAACCGATTGCCCAAAATACTTGATAAATTCAATTCAACCTAACCTGACCTACTTGCCTGGGCAGGAGGTAGAGGGAGATCCTATCCGCTCTTCCGAAGTTAGTCTGAGGGGTTTTCGGAAAATAATGCAGCTAATTCGCTTTTCTTTGATTTTGAGCCTTCCCCCAAGGATCAAAGATGCGGTGCTGGAACATATCTCTTGGCCATTGCGTCTAGTAATATTATCTTGCTAATATTATGTCTCTTAGAATCTGATAACATATCATTTCAGGTCGAAGTCGTTGGGGTGGTCCTCCTCATAGACAAAGTCGTGGAGCTCCTCGTGGTGGGATGGGAGGCAGAGGAGGAGGTTTTTCACAGAGAGGACGGGGTAGTACCATGTCAAGACCTACTCGTGAAGCAACATCATATTCTCGTGAGACTTCGTCGTATTCAGGTAATTTTTTGTATTTTCGGATTTGTTTCGATAATGATGAAAATAATACAGATAATACAGACTTGACTTACTAACTTGACTCGCACGAAGAATCGCACAAGCAGGATTCATGCCCGGTCGTTCCACAAGCCAACAGATATTCACTCTGCGGCAAGTGATAGAAAAGACATAGGAGTTTCAAAAGAAGGCGTGCATAGGCTTCGTCGACTTCAAGGCCGCTTTTGAATCTGTAGACAGGAAGTCGATGTGGTTCATGCTAAGAACAACAGGTCTTCCCCTGAAATACTGCTCTCTCTCTCTCTCTCTCTCTCTCTCTCTCTCTCTCTCTCTCTCTCTCTCTCTCTCTCTCTCTCTCTCTCTCTCTCTCTCTCTCTCTCTCTCTCTCTCTCTCTCTCTCTCTCTCTCTCCTCTCTCCCTCTCTCTCTCGCTCTCTCCCCCTCTCCCTCTCTCCCTCTCCCTCTCTCTCTCTCTCTCTCTCTCTCTCTCTCTCTCTCTCTCTCTCTCTCTCTCTCTCTCTCTCTCTCTCTCTCTCTCTCTCTCTCTCTCTCTCTCTCCCTCTCTGAGAGATTTTGAGAAAACGTCAAGCTGTGTGCAATTCTACGGGAAAAGTAGCCAGGGGTGGATGTGCCACCGCCCCCGAACTAATTGCGTCATTGACTATGTGATGGCGAGGACCACTGCCCGACTGAACTTCGGACATTATAGAGAAGAAGCTGGCAAGGTTGGGCTAAACATTACCTGGAGCAAGACAAAAACTATGTTCATCGATTCAATATTATCTGAAAAACCTCCCCCATCAGTCGAAGTATGCCAAAATCAAGTAGCAATCGTGAAATATCTCATGTACATCTGCTCCATTCTGTCAAGTGATGGATCAGTCAAGAGCGAAGTCAACGTAAGAATCGCTAAGGCAACTTCCGTCCTAGGGAGACGCAACAACATTTGGCACAACCCTTATGTCAGCTATCTTACAGAGATGCGGATACTTAATGCATCTGTCGTCTCAGTCCTACTATATGGCACAGAAACTTGGCCAGCAACCACCAAGACTTTGAGGGAGCTGGATGTAATCCAAAGTAAAGGACTCCAAAAGACAGAGGGACTTAGCTGGTACGACTTTGTCAGCAACACCAACCTGATGTCCCGTACGATGCAGATTCCATTGTCCCTGCAAATTGTGCAGCGTACACTGGGATAGTACGGCCACTTCCTCTGAATCTCAGAAGAAACCCCTTGTCACATCGTATATGATTTCAGCCTTGTGGTCGCTGGACACGACCAAGTGGTTGCCCACGGACAAGATGCTCCGATAGTCTACATCATTTCCTAAGCAAGGCTAGGATAAGACTTTAAGATGCACCCGCGGCGGCTCTAGACCGTGTTTACTGAAAAGATTTAAATATAATAAAACAGGACCAGATGTTAATACGCTTAAAACCATTCCCCTAATTAGTATCCAGGTACATCAACGCAAAAGTGTACCAATATTAGAATTATAACGTTTCTTCTTTATTTTTTAACACAAATTATATTTCAAAGCTTAGTCATCACGTTATCCTTGTTCAAATTCTTTAATAAGTTGGCCTGTGGGGCAACCTTGATAATCAGGGTTTTTTTCTGGGACGGGATATCAACTTAGATGTAAGTGAATCAACGAAAGTATTATAATTTTGATCTTAACAATTCAAATTGAAGAACAAATCCTTTCTTTACTAGCTGTTCTGTAGATTTTTTCCCCGTAAGTAATTGACTAGAAACTGTTGTAACCTTTTTTTATATATTTGTTCTCTATTATTATTTGATTAAGTTTTTTGCTTTTTTATTTCTATTATTTTGTAACTATTTTGATAAGAATTTTAAAAAGACTTAGGTCAATAATATAGATTGTGGGAAAAGGAGGATTTATGGAGGAGAGTGGGGTCAAACGCTTTTCAACTAGGAATTCTTTATGGATTAACGCCCTTTGCGGACATTTTTTGCGCTAACCCCTAATTTATTTAAGTTGAAAAGCTTGACTTAATAAAACTGGGATACTGGATCTATGGAACTGCTGACTTTACTGCTACTCTCACGCTATTTCATTGCCGTGACCAAACAAATCTTCATCTTTCAGCATATATGATCTCCATCTTTTTTATCTTACAAATCTGCTTGCCAAGAAAACTAAGCTTTTTTCCGTGAAGAGGCCGGCTTATCGTCCGAATATGTAAACTGACACTGCGCCTGTCCTGCTCTTTACTATTTGCAAAAAAATTAAAGCTCGACGAACTTCTTGATGGGGATGGTGAAGTGGGTTAAAAAAGAGTAGATAGTGACATCTGTCTCAGTAATAAATAACACAATAACAAATAAATAATATTAACAATATTAATATTAATTATATTAATAGTGATTATATTTTATAATTGGTTATATTTTATACTATTGATATTAAAAAACAATAAAATTAATAAAAAAGAGGAGATAAGACAAAGGGTAACTAATCGGACCGAGGGCGTATTCAGGGCACTAGTGTAACCACTTCGTGCTATAGCTTAAATTGGGTTTGCAGTAGCATTTGTAAACACATTGCGGTAATCACATTGTAAACACATTTGTAAACACATTGCAGTGGCATTTGGTAATCACATTTCAGACAAACCTGAAAACGAATTTCAGGCACTGAGAACCCCTTCATCGAAATTATAGATACTTTAAAGAGTCTCAGTTCGAAAGGGTGTCAATTCACGAGAATGTATGGGAGAGGGGCAATTTTGTTACTTTCTCAAGTTTTTCATCGAAAATATTTTCATTTTTCAATGAAAATACTACCAAAAAAGGTATTTTCAAAATCTAGGGAGGGGGAGCAAAAATCTTAGGGGATTATCAGGGCCGTATCCAGGATTTTTGTTCAGGGGGGGTTTTACTAATTTTTGACTTTTTGGGGGGGGGGGGGTTTACTAATTTTTTACTCAGTTTTCGACTAATTTTACTGATTTTTACCTAGGTTTTGCTAATTTTCGACTTATTTTCGAGTCGGTCAAAAATTTCGGGGGGGGTTTAAACCGGGTAACCCCCCCCCCCGGATACGGCCTTGGGGATTATTGTCCCCCTTCAAATGACACCAGTTTCATTCGACCAATATTATACTACCGAAAATAGAATTTTATGGTATCCTGTCGATTGTCCAGTAACACTATGCAGTTCTGAGTAGTTGCTAAATAATCTGTCAAACATATTTTAATTAAATTGTCAAATCAGATTAGTTAATTATTTTAAAAATGATTTCATTTGTTAATTTTGAAGTTGAAAGTTGTGACACTTCTATTCTTATATGACTTTTTTGTATGATGTTTTGTCTTGGGAAATCCGTGCGACTTCATTCACTGCCCATTAATTGCTACTTTAGAATCAAGGCTGTCTAGTCTAACACTTGAAAAGCTTTTTTATCACGTCTAATTTGTATTGTTTGATTATTTTTTTTATAATTTCCTCTTTCCATGTTAATTGGGCCATGGAGCCCATTGTTGGAGAATGTCCAATTCTGTTTTTTTTGTTTTTTTTATGTTGTAAATAACCAAACTTGAACAAACTTAAATAGTCAACAGAGAGAACGAGAGACTTTTATTCAGCTATTAAATAAAATAATAACAATATGTTTTAACAGCCACCCTAAATCGTACAAAACTTGTCTAATGAAGTAATAAAAATATACAAATATAATAAAGAACAAAATAAGATAATTAATGTGTGGTATAACAATTATTACAATAAGTGTACGGTTTATAACGAATATAGTCAAAATTTAAATGAAATGCTCTTGTCTCTATAATGTAATGAAAAACCTACATTTTTTCGATTTGACATCAAATAGCTGCTATACTATTCAGATTAAACATAAAGAGAATAGAGGAAAAGAAGAGAACCAAAAAATGATGAAAATAATGAAAGAAAGATAAAAGAAGTGAAAAACAAAGCATCCAAATACAAAGAAAATAAGTATTGTCAGAATATACAGAAAAATTAATTGACATCCAAGTCTAGGGAAAATAAATCCACAAATTACATATACAGAGAGAAACTATGATGTACGCAAAGTCTTAGAATCAATTCGTCAAGTGCACCCCTCTTATGTTAGGATCCTCTAAAACATAAATTCTTGCTTTAAAAATTGACTAGTGCTTGATACATCGTCTAAGACTGGTGCGCTCTGCTCCCACTTTGTCCTGCTTTTGACCCCTTATCCCTATCTAACATTTGTGTATGTTGCCAAAGGTGGCCTCCCTCTTCTTTTGTCCTTGCTGGTCGCCAGATATATTGCTAGTTGGCATATCGCTAGTTATACCGCTCGCTAATTGACATATCACTGACATGTCGCTAGTTGTTATACCGATGATCTTTCAAATTTCAGCCGTACTATCCAATATATAAGCAATGTCTTTGCCTCGCTACAAACTGAGTAAGAAAAATTTCTTTCTTGGAATTAACCCTGAAAATTCCGAACTTGGGAACAACGGGATCAACGCGGTTAATCAGGTTATTTACCTCGATCTCAATAAGACACAATGGTGATCTCTAATCTAATGAACATCTCCGTCTAGTCTAGTGTAGAAGTCCGTTTACATGAACACTCCAAAAACACTTGATCCCGCTGTGTTTACTTGTAGATTTTCGGCCAATTTGAAATCCCATCTCCATCTGGCAAACACTACATCTCCTTCTATTTTGTAATGGTGACGGAGTTAAAGTTGCTTAAACGTAAAATTAAGCATAGTAGAATTGAGTTTTTTGAAGGTGCATAGAGATCAGATTCTACACAAGACTGGGCGGGGATGTTGGCTGTATTGCGGCGATGTACAGAAAATTATAAATTGAAATAGATCTATTTTCTCTTGGCCTCGTTGTGGTTCATGCAACCCGATCTAAGGAGCAACTTTTAATGAATCGTAATGAAACTTCAAAACTTCCATGAAGACGTTTTGGCTCTCTTTATAGTGATATCTTTTAGTTGAGTGTCTGTCGGAGAAGTTGTAAGCCTAGTGGTTAATTTTGTGAATCTACTTTGTAGAGGAATTTACTCAAATAGAAAGTATTTAAGCTTGAATGAGATTCCGAACAGATTTTCTAATAAAAAAGCTGTTCAAAGCCTGTCTCGCCAGTTTTGGCTCTTTAACTCAAGTTCTGTATCATCAAGTATGTGTTTCATCAATGATAGGGGGTTGACCGGCTGGAATTTTTTAATAATTTTTCTTCGGCATATTTGAACAAATAGAAGTAAAAATAAAAAAAAAAATACCAGACTCAAGCCCGAGTGTTTGGACGATAAACATCTTGATCCACCATCTAAGCTTTAGTTTCATCTAGAAAGATATCAAACATCCCCTTCTTGGCCTTAAAATTCTAGATTCAATTGAGAAACGGTCAATTTAAAGAGTAATATGTTTTTGTGTATGCTTTTGCTGTCTAACAAAACACTTCTTGGAATTCAGGTACTTTTTAATTAATCTAAAAATGAGGGGGAATGAAAATACATCAGAACATGAAGGAAATTGAACAAATGGCAGTGATCAAGAATCAATTAAAAAATTACAGAAACTTTAACAAGGAATGGCAACTTGTTTTACATGAACGTGTTTCATCAAGTATGTAAAAGTACACAGCTCAGCTATGTAAAATGTGTTCCAACCAATAGTTAGAGAACATCTACATTTGACTTTTTCTGGAAAACTATGTTGGAGATCTAGAAAATTCCAACGATCAATATTCGCCTTGGTGGTTGCGGCATGAACTACCTTTATTTGTTGTACTTAGGGATAATGAGAAACCTTTAAAAGTTGGATCTTCGATTGTGGAGATAAGAGTTAAAAACTACACAGTTTTGTTTCTGCGAATTTATTTTTTAAAAAAGGTAGGGCATACAAGAAAAAAGGATGATTTGTATAATTAATTTGTAGTTACTTTTAATTCAAGCTTAATCTGAATGCAAGGCTAAAATTTATTTATTTCTAGGTCATCATGGACAAAACGGCCAGATGGCCCAACGAGGATATCCCAATGAACGACTTGGCAGGCCATACAATTCTTACGGTGGTTTTTAGTTTAATATGCTTTCTTAAAATTAAATACTGTCTAGTGCAGCACCGCCATGCGGATTAGTTCCTGTTACCTCTTTTCTCCACGGTCATCACTGGAGGTCACCTTTATTTTAACTTTCATTATAAGTGAGCCAAATTGCTGGGTTTTTTTTTTTTTTTTTTTTTTTTTTTTTTTTTTTTTTTTTTGCAAGATTAGCCTAAAACTTCAATGTAAGAAGATGGAATTTAATTTTGTGCAATGTGGACGTGAATATTGTTGCTCTTGTTGTTGACAGTAATTTTGCGTGGATTGCCTTTGAACTCAGATTTGTTGGTAAGACGGGATAAATTTGTTGAAGAAGACTTTTAGGCTATTGAAATAATACAGGATCTGTAATATCTTCCTATAAAATTCCTTCTTTAAATTTTCTTTTTATGCATTCTTCTTCGCTTTTTGTGGGAGAGGAAAGGATTTTAAATTGCTTATTCTAAAAATGTACTAGGCGATCTTTATAACTTGTGAATCGGCTCATTCATATTATCAGATTTTAAATTGTTTGTATAAAACTTGAAAAAAAGGGTCTTTCTTTAATGACAAATTAGTTTTCTTGTAATTATTTGTCGTGAAGTATAAAATATAATTCAGTCGTTTTTCAACTAGTGATGAAGAGGATGAACGAGGTTATTCACTTAAGCTAATCTGCGGGCGAGGCTGATCTTGGCTAGCGTCAATTCTGAAAAGTTGGGTTTATGGGCTACAGATGATTAGTATGTTGTTCTTTTTTATTTTGTGCTATTTTTTTGTCTTTAGTTTAACAACATTTCTTAGCTCCGGATTCTGTTTGATACCTTGTTTAATTTCCATTAGTGTATGCAGTTAAAGAAGAGGGCTGAGGGGCTGATCTGTGAAAAGAACCAAGCAACATCGCTCTGGAATCTTTGGAACACGTTATGAACCAAACATTTGCCTATTAAGAGGATTTTCAGGTACCAAGGACAGTGAAAGCAAAATCTAATTGTTTCAATGTATTAAGTGGAAGCAATTTTATCTTAACAAATCGGAAAAATCGAGATTTTAATTTTTAATATAAAAAGCTCCATATGAACTTATGCTGGTTGTGGAACGTGCTGGTGCCAAATTGAAAAAAGGGTTTAAAACCGGGCAAAAATAGGATAATACATATCAGACCACACAGCTTAAGAAATTGTAGCTTTCTTTTGAAGGTGCAGTTGTCTTTGGATTCAGCATATTATAGATTGTAATTTTATGGATGAAAGGCATTGCCAAGTACAACTTATTAGTTTTGCTTATTTGTTTTAATGGTTCAACGTGGCAACATTGATCAAAATGTGGTACTTGCTAAATATTTCGTAATTTTAAAACAACTAAAGAACAATTGTAGAAAATCGTGGTTGTCTCATATGAATAGACTTAATGTGTGTTCCATGGTTAAATTTTGATGTCCTTGGTACCTTGAAAAGAGATTAAAGGTTTTCGTTTTTTAACTCCTTATTCGTTTAAGTATGAAGAGCATTGTGTAAGCACATTTTTTAACATAAATAAATAAAATGACTTTCAATTATTTTTTTTATTATTCCGGGATTAATTTATTTTTATCATTATTGTTTTTAATTTCATTTTTATTGGAAATATCCGTCAAGGCTTTGATCTTTTTTTTCAATTGATTTGGCTTCTAAATGGCGCGATTACTCGCAAAAAAAATCATGTATACTAATAACTTAATGAAGCTCTGCGCATTAACTAATGGCGTCATTAAAAAGAAAAAGAAAAAAACATCGTTCAAAATGATCCATCGTTCCTGTTATGAAATCCGGAGGTCAAAGCAAAATTTGACTCCTGTCTGAAAGATTTCTTAATTAGAGCGATAAAGCAACGTTGCTATGGATTAAAAGCTAAATCCATCTAGAAAATCTAAAAAAAAAAAGATTTTAATACTTAAGTAAAAAAATACCAATTTTACTGTTTAATAAAAGAACAACAGTTCTTAAATTATTTATTAAAAATATAAACTTGAAAACTTGAAAAAGACTTAATTAAAAAGAATATACTTGAAAAATACTTATTTTTTTTTAAATGCTTCAATAGTGAATTCGGAGCATTAATTTTTGGTTTAAATAATATTTTGCCGTCAAAAAAAGCAAATTTTTAAATTTATCCAAAACAGAAGCGAAACGAATATAATAATCGTAGCAATGATTTGTTATTCCCACTGGATAAAATTATAGAAAAAAACACCAAATAGCGAAAAGACTAACAATAAAGACAAATAAGCAAAATTGTAAAATCGGTGGCAAAAAGAAAATTAATGAAAAAAGAAAGTATTCCTTTTTTATAGAATATAAAAAAAAAATTTCTGATGGTTTGAAATTAGACGAAATTGCAAAGTGAAATTCGACTTATACCAGAATTTTGCTTAACCGTCCGCTAGTTTTTAACCGAATTTTGAAGGAAAAACCGAACTTTAAACACTCAAGGAGAACTTATTCAAGCCAATTTAATGCTTTTAATCGGTTTTGATGCGGTTGCGAGTAAAGTAGAAGTCCTTAGTTTATAGTTCAAATTTTTACTTTAAACGAGACGTGATTTTTATTGTGATACCAAATGGAAATTGTATTTTTTGTCAGTTGGTCAATTTAGCATTTAGTTCATTTTTGCTACAACATCCGGTGAATAAAATTCCTCGTGAAATGAAGTAGGGAATTCACTTTCACCTGAATCAAGCTTCACTTTTGATTTGGAGTTAAGAATTGTTCCATACTTTCTTTATGATCCCTGTATATCAAGGATTTCATTTATAAGATGGTGACTTTTTTTTTAATATTTTCCTGATGTAGCGAACGTATTGTGTATTCAATAAATGAGATTTGCATAATTGTACGGTATTAGATTACTATAGTTATTTTTGTGAGTTCATTTCGCCTTCCAAGACGAATTTAGGAATAGAGCTCAACCATTATATATATTAGTTCACAACAATCACTCAATCGTATCAGTCAATAACACAACATCATTCACTCGTTGCATGTTCTAATGCTCGTGTGCTTGGCTTGTAAATGGCATTTTTGGCAGAATTTAATCAATTCTTTTACATATGTTTGCTCATGTCGCATCAGCAATAGTCGTGGTCTATTGCGTACACTCGTCAAGGTTGAGACACTAAAAATCACCACCCTCGCGGGCACATTTTGTTATGTGATGTTTAGGGCAAATAGTAGTCACGTTTTCTTACGTATGTTAGCCAGTCTTCACCACTACAAATTGCAGACACTCCTCGTATGTGATATTAAGGGCAAAACTTAGTGAAGTGTTCTTGCGTAGCTCCATCCATACCAGGTTTCCACGTCCACACCTTGTTTGAGGCAATTCGGGCAAAACGCATGTAATGTGTTTTCCATATATATTTTTGAAAACGCGGTGACTGATGTAACTCACCAAATCTAAGATCAAATTAGAAAGGATTATCGATTTGTTTTGTGATTATCAATAAACTATCTAATAAACTATCAACAAACTATTGTTCAATAAACAAATTTTTTAGAACTATAAGTTCTAAAAAAAGGATTTTAATATCAACATAATCTCCATTTATGTTGATGCCAAATATATAGGAAGTATCAGAGGCAACGCTATAGCGTTGCCTATAGTAAAGGCCATAGGACTCCAATGTTTATTTTTTTTATTTTATTTTTTTTAAGAGGCACTTCATATGGAAGAGGTCGTCGTATAAACTTCAGAAGGCGCTCATTTGATCGGAAATCGGAAGTTCTAGTGTCCTTTTTAAGAGTCAAAAGTGATCGGATTGCAACTAGCGCCCCCCCCCCCCCCCCAACGCTATTTTTCCCCAAATACATCCGATGAGAATTTTGAATAGCCATTTTGTTAAAAATAGTTCAATGATCACATAATAAAAACTCCGTCGTCGTCACAACCACCTGGGGCAGGCGATGTAAGTTATGCCCTGGGGGCATACATGGTTCTTATAGAAAGGATGCTCGTATAAACTCCAGAGAGGGCTCATTTGATTGGAAATTGAAAGTTATAGTTCAATTTTAGGTTAAAGCCGTCTTCAAATGAAAATCCGTGCATTGCGTTCTGGAAGAATCAAAGAGATCGCATCCCTGTGGTGGCAGCTTTTGCACGAATGGCTCTTGGCTTGCCTATCACGAGCGCGACAGCCGAGCATCGTTTCTCAGCGACGAGTCTGTTACTGCTAAAATATCTTCAATTGCTCCAATGAGAATCAACCAGCTGCAGTTCGTCCATGACGATTACAAGCTGGTGCAGGATTCTAGTCCAGCTATTCCAAAGTCAAAAGAGATCAGAGAGCAACTAGCCCCCCCCCCTCGCTTTTTTCTCCGAACCCATCTGATAAAAATTTGAGATAGCCATTGCGTTAATAATAGTTCGCCAACCCTCTTTTCCCCAAATAAGTCCCGTTGAATTTTTATATAGCCATTTTGTTGAAAATAGACCAAAGATCATGTAATAAAGGCTCTAGGGATAACGCAGCCCACCAAAACCTGAGGCAAGTGTTGAAAATTATGCCCCGGAGGGCATATAAGTTTTTATGGAAGGGATGGTAGCATAAACTTCGGAGGGGGACTTTCGATTGTAAATTGAAATTTCTAGTGCCCTTTTATGAGTCAAAAGTGATCGGAGGGCAACTACCCCCCCCCCCAAGGCCCCTTTTTTCCCAAATGCACCTGATCAAAAATTCTGAGCTACACATTGTATTGAGACTAGTTTAAAGATCAAATAACGTACACACAGAGCTTAATACCGCCCCCAAGAGCCTGGAGGAAGTGTTGTAAGTTTTGCTCCGGGGGCAGATTAGGCTGTTTGTAAAGGGTTGTTGTAATAAGAGAGGTGACTTAGTTGATGGGAACTTGTAATTTTGATTTATCTTTTTAAGATTCATCAAAAGTGATCGGCGGACATGTACCCCCCCCCCCCACCCTCTTCCTCAAAGGCATCCGATCAAATTTTGAGATAGCCATTTTGTTTGAAAGATTCCAACGATCAGATTACAAAACTTCGGGGTCCACCTAACACCCCCCCCCCCAAAAAAAAAAAGAAGAAAAACCTGTGGGGAGGGTTGTAACTTATGCCCCGGGGGCATATAAAGTTTTTACGGAGAGGTGGTCGTTTAAACTTAGTAGGGGACTCAAATGATTAGAAATTGAAAGTTCTAGTTCCCTTTTTAAGAGTCAAAAGTCATCCGATGGCAAATGGCCTCCCCTCACCAACACCAAGGCCATAAGGCTTCAATTTGTTTTTATCCAGTGGCACTTCATATGCAAGGGGTGGTGTTATAAACTTCGGAGGGCGCTCATTCAATTGGAAATAATAATTTTAATGTCTTTTTTAAGAGTCAAACGTGATTGGAGGGCATCAATCCCCCCTCCCGCTTTCCACGCCGTCTTTTTCCCAAAACGCATCCAATCAAAATTCTTAAAAGACCATTATGTCCGAAATAGTCAAGAGATGAAGTAATTAAGATAATTATTCTTCGGGGGTTGACAAAACCTCCCACTGCACCCAGGGCAAGGGCTGTAAGTTATGCAAGCTGTCCATTGTTCTTATATAAGGTTTTTTTATCGAAGAGGTAATCGTAGGGACTTCGTAAAAGCCTCATTCGATTTAAATTTAAAGTTCTAGCTCCATTTTAAAAAGTCAAGAGTAATCAGACGGTAGGCACCCCCCCCCCCCCACACACACACACACACGCGACTTTTTTTAAGTCCCTTCAATCAAAATTTTGAGCTAGTAAAAAAAAAGCTTCTATGGAAGGCTTGGTCGTATAAACTTTGGAGGAAGTTCATTCGATTGGAAATTGAAATTTATTGCGCCCTTTTTAAGAATCGAAAATGATCAAAAAGTAAAAAGCCCCCCACCTCCCCCTATGGAATGTAAGTTTTTTGTGGAAGGGGTGGTCGTATTAGCTTTGAAGGGGACTCATTTGATCAGAAATTGAAGCTTTCAGTTTTTTTTTAAGAATAAAAAATGATCAATGAGCAATTACCCCAACCCCACTTTCCCAAAGGGCATCTGGTCAAAATTTTGAGATCGCCATTTTGTTCAAAATAGTTCAAAGGCCAAATAAATATGCTTTCAGGTTTGACCCCCCCCCCCCAGCCTTGGGGAAATGGCTCTGAGTTATAGAACTTGCTTATTGTTACTTTGATACTTTGTTTACCTTGATACCTTGTTTACTTAGATGCTTTCTTTACTTTGATGAAAGTTTGATGTTGAAAAAAAAATTGACTTTGAAGTAAGGCATCTTCTAAAAACTTAAAACTTGTTGCAATCAAAAACGAACAAAAAGTAATTTCAAGAAAACTTTCCGAAAGAGAATTTTTTCAGAGAAAAGTAAATGCCATATTAAACTTAAGACCAGCAGATACAAACAACTGTTAAACTTCAAACTAGAAACGACAAGAAATTACTATTAAAAAATAAATGAAACCCAAAACGAACAGAAATTAAATAAATAATCATAGAAAAAAAACATACAACAAGTACTATCATAAATGAATAAATTGCAAGAAATTACCATTAAAGAATAAATGAAGCTCAGAACGAACAGAAATTAAATAAACAATCGTAGGAAACGGACATAGAATAGGTACTAATATAAATGAATAAATAAATCTTAAAACGAGTGAAAATTAAATTGAATATACAAATCAATCTTGAAACGAACAAAAATCGCTATAAACGAGAGGGTACGTGCAGTCTCTTCTCGTCCGTGTAAAAATTTACAAACTATAGTGTCATTGGCGTTTGATTGTACTTTATATATGTACAGAGAAGTCTTTCAAAGTACAAACAAAATCAAACTTAATTTGTAACAAATAATGATATCAGTTGTTTAAAGATCATCAGTTCAATATTTTATTTTCGCTGTAATTTTTATTTTCATTTTCAATGCTGCGATAACTGGGAAAGAAAATATTTGTAATATAAATTCGTTTTCTGTGAAGCGCCAATGACGGAGTAGGCTTTAGACTTTTAAAGTTAAGGAAGGAGGCAGTATCCAAACTCTTGTTTGCAGTGAAACTATATTTGTCTTGAATAGTCTTGGAAATAACTAATAAGATTAACCTGAATATTTGATATATAATGATAATAATTACTGAAAGCTTATCACTTCAAAATTTAATTCTACTCTAATTTTTATGTTTATTTTCAATGCTGTAATAAGTACAAAAAAAATATTTGTAATATAATTCGTTTTCAGTAAAGCGCCAATGACGGAGTAGGCTTTAGACTTACAGTGAGAGGAGGAGGCAAAACCTACTCTTGTTTGTAGGGATTTTTGTTCCTTTGAAGCATGATTTGCATATTCAATTTAATTTTCACTTGTTTTAAGATTTATTTATTCATTTATACTAGTACCTATTGTATGTTTTTTTGCTATGATTGTTTATTTAATTTCTTCTCGTTTTGGGTTTTATTTATTCTTCATTAGTAATTTATTCATTTATATTAGTGCTTATATGTTTTTTGCTATGATTGTTTATTTCATTTCTGTTCGTTTTGGGTTTCATTTATTTTTTAATAGTAATTTCTTGTCGTTTCTAGTTTGAAATTTAACAGGTACGTCTATCTGCTGATCTTAAGTTTAATATGGCCTTTATATTTCTTTGAAAAACTTCTTTTTAGAAATTTTTTGAAATTAATTAAGTGAAAGGTACCCATCAAAATTTATTAGCATCACTTAAATGTGCATAATTTCAGGAAAAAAAAAGCCCCCACCCCCCAAGGAAAAAAACTAATTGAATCTTGTGAGAAATTTTACCATCAAGTTATAATTTAATTGTGACATCCATAATTATAGATGGGTTATCTGGGAGAATATTATCCTCTAGCATATCCTAAGTATTCTTGTTTTTATAGGTTTTTTAGAGAGCCTTGGCTAGCACCCATATCTTAAAACAAAAATAACTCAAAATAATTAAAAAGGGTACAATAGCACTAGTGTTTCTGGTGGGGTTCTTTGAAACAGACCTTCTGGATATTTGTACAGTTTTTGGGAGCCTGAGGTCCTTATGGAAACTTTTGAATAATTTCTGTTTATAAAATAATTTAATTTTCCTAAGGATTAATCCAAACCTACATTTCTGCAATGTTGACGAAATACTCCAAGTTTGATTGGTTCCTTGTTATTTAATGGGATGTGGATTCATCAATGCTAGATGGGGACATAAGTTTCTGTCTGGATAGATGGTGTACATGGCCAGGACTTTAAAATAAATGATTCGATGTTGGCTGAATTTGAACATCAAATCTCATTGTGCAATCTGCCTACGCCGTCACAGTTTACACCATTAAACTCAGTATATTAATGGATCCCGTTGCTGAGGTTTTAAGCTCTTATCTAGATATAGGTTTATTGATGCAGGAGGAGGGGGGGGGGTATTTATTTCTTGCTGGATATTTGTGCATGCCCGGGCTGGAAAATCACCGAACCTATTTTTTAAGTCGCTTTTGAGAAAAAGAAAATCTTTAGCACAATGGGTTTACTGAACCAAAACACGATAAGTGCACTATAAACATTGTCTAAATCCAATGTGGCGGATTGGTTGATTTAAATGATTGGTATGACTTAAGTAGGACCCTTGGGACCGATTTATCCCTCCCTTAGACCCCTGGGTCTAGATTTAACAGTATATCTTCTTTTAAATACTCAATCCAAAGAACGAAAGTATCTTAAGGGTCTTGTTAGTTTTGTTATTTTGAACTTGCATTCTTTGATACCCCAGATGACATCAGCACCATGTCCAGATTAGTTTGAATGGTTTCTTTCCCCTTATTTCCTTATTTCATCTATAATTGTAAAAGTTTTTTTTTCTGTTCTTTTTTTTTGCATGATTTTGCTGAAGTGGAATATGGTCCACTTGTTATGCACCCAAACTGTCTTTTTTCTTGATTAGCTTTAAATAAACTAGTGTGGAGATCCAACCTTGTCCCAGTTTTGCTCCAAATAATGCCACTTGAATAATTAATCGCTATTTCTAGTTATACCTGCATCATGGAATTAATTTTTGGAATGAATGAACTTAAAACCAGAAGTTTTTCAAATTCAGGGTGCTAGAATAGGTTTGAAAATTAATTGTCCTTTTCGGACAGTAAAGGTCAACCATGCATACTTTTCTCAATAGCAGTTACTATATGTAAATAATGAACGAGTTGCCTAACTTACAGCCCCTACCCTGAGGGCTGTGGAGGGGAAGCATTCCCAAAGGTATAATTACTGGACCTGCATAAATATTTTACTCGTGTTCCTCCCAACATAGAGGGGGAAAAGGCCATGCAGGGCGTCATGAGCCGACGCATATTGTATTTAAACATCAGAAAACACAATTGAGGAGGTCGTGATAGCTTCAGCCACGTAGAAGACCAAGTCGTGCAGAACTTCCATCCCCATGAACAATAATACTCCTCTTTGTCCACTGAAATTTCTTTAGTGAAATTATTATGAAGAACTTATTCAACAAAAGCACTGTTCATCGAAAATTTTGACTAAATAATTAAATTTTGTCCAAAATTTGGTCCTAATTTGTATGAAGCTAGTAAGCAGTGCCTATTTGGTGGAAATGGAAATGAAGAAGGTAGTATTCCCTAATGGAGTAAATTTATCTTGTAATACAGAATTAAAAAAAAAAAGAAATACGATACTTGCAGAGCCAGATCTAGATTTTTCTCGGGGGGGGGGGGGGTAAATGTAGATTTTACCGTCCCCCTGCCACACTATTAATATTTAAATATTACAGCTTTCGTTAGAGTGAAAGGTGAACGTATTTCATGGAAAACAATGGTACCGGTATGTATTTACATATATGTTATTTGTCAACTCATAATTTAGTTCTTCAACTTTTGAAAGATGCATAATATTATTGATTAGAAAAAAACTTCACTCTCAAATATAGCCTAAGCCTAGTAAAATGGTAGTGGGTTGGGTTAATCAAATGTAAAACGTAACATCCATGAAACATATATTAACCCAGTACAATTATCAAACAGTTCGTGGCAAAAAACTGAGCAGTGACTCAATAGTAACCGCAACTCTAAAACTTGGAATTTTGACAACAAAAGATACATGGAAAGAATTAGCTTTCAATGCCGATTCCGACTTATGAAATTCATAAAGTTTAATTTACCCATCAAAAACTACAAGCCTGAGAAAATTTGCCGGATTTTCCAGAAAGGAGAAAATCATAGGCAGCGGTATTAGCCTAAGTAAAGAACCATTTTGGCACAATGTATTATAATTTTTTTTTTCTTTAGATCAGGGCACTTCGTACAGAAAAGTTGTCTTAGAAACTTCGAAAAGGGCTCATTCGATTCAAAATTGGAATGGCTTGTGCCCTTTTTAATAGTCGAAAGTGATAGGAAGGCAACTAACACCCCTTCTACGCCCACCATTTCCCCAAACACATCCAATCAAAACTTTGAGATAGCCATTTTGTTCAGCGTAGTGAATTTCCACATAGAAATTATGTTTTGAGGAGGACACTCCCCCACAACCCTCAGGGCAAGGGTTGAAAGTTATGCCCTGGGGGCATATAAGATTTTTATAGATAGCGTTTTCGTAGAAACTTCAAAAAGAGCTCCATTTGAATGGAAATTCAAAGGGCTAGTGCCCTTTTTAATAGTTGAAAATGATTGGAGGGCCAGTAAACCCCCTCCTACGCCCACCTTTTCCCCAAGCACATCCAATCACAATTTAGAGATAGCCATTTTGTTCAACGTAGTTGAAAGTTCTGAAAATTGGGCCTTTGAGAATGACAACCCCCCCATAGCCCTCAGGGCAAGGGTTATAAGTTATGCCCTGGGGGTATATAAGGTTTTCATAAAAAACGCTGTTGTAGAAACTTCAAAATGGGCTCATTCGATTGGGAATCGAAATGGCTAGTGCCCTTTTTAATAGTCGAAAGTGATTGGAAGGCAACAAACACACCTTCGACGCCCACTATTTCCCCAAACACATCCAATCAAAATTTTGAGACAGCCATTTTGTTCAATGTATATGAAAGTTTTGGAAATTATGTATTTAAGCAGGACACGCCTCCCACAGTGTCCAGGGAACGAGATACAAGCTATGTCCTTGGGGCATATAAGGTTTTTATTGAAAGCTTTGTCGTAGAAACTTCAAAAAGGGCTCATTCGATTGGAAATTCGAAGGGCTAATGCTCTTTTTCATAATCGAAAAAAGTGATTAGAGGGCAACTATCCCCCCTCTCACGCCCACCATTCCCCAAACACATACAATCAAAATTTTGAGATAGCCATTTTATTCAACGTCGTTGAAAAATCTGGAAATTAGGTCTTCGAGGATTACAACCCCCCCCCCCCACAGCCCTCAGGGCAAGGGTTGTCAGTTATGCCCTTGTGTTATATGAAGTTTTTATAGAAGGAGTTTTTGTAGAAACTTCAAAAAGGGCTCATTCAATTGGAAATTGAAAAAGCTAGAGCCCCTTTTAATATTCAAAGGTGATTGAAGAACAACTAACCCCCCTCTCTCGCCCGCCATTTCCCCAAACACATCCAATCGAATTTTTGAGATATTCATTTTGGTCAACGTAGTTGAAAGTTCTGAAAATTAGGTCTTTGAAGATGACAAGAAAGTTTTGTCATAGAAACTTCAAAAAGGGCTCATTTGATTGGAAATTGAAAGGGCTAGTGCGTTTTTTACTAGTCGAAAGTGATCAGAGGGCAAATGTCTCCCACCGCACCTATCATTTCCTCAAACAGTTGCAATCAAAATTTCGATATAGCCATTTAGTTAAGCCTATCAGAAAGGTCTGGAATTCATGGCTTTGAAGAAAACAAATCCCCCCAGCCTTGTTGACACGAGTCGTAAATTATGGACTAGGGATAAATAGACGTTTTATAGAAAGTGTGGTCATATAAATTTCAAAGGGGGGCTCATTGGATTGGTAATCAGACACTAGTGCCCTTTTTAAGAGTCAAAGTGATCAGAGGGCAGCTACCCTCTCACCCCTACACACACGTCATATTGTCCCAAAATGCGTCTAATAGAAATTTTGAGATAGCCATTCTATTCAAAATAGTCTAAATATCGTATAACAAGGCTTTTGGGGTTGAAAGAAACCCCAGAGACTATGAGCAAGGGTTGTAAGTTATGCCCAGGGGGTATTAAAGGTTTTTATGGAACGGTCGGTTGTTTAACTTCAGAAGAGGCTCAGTCTTTCTCCCTGAAAAAGACTATGTCAATATAAAACGAACAGAAATTAATCCAAAAATTGTGTACAAAATAGGTTTTTCAATAAAAGTAAAGAACTCCATTAAACCAAAAATGAACAAAAATAGAATCAACTAATCTACCAAGCATACAGCTACCACAAATCAGTATTAATAAATAAATGAAACCCAAAACGAGCACAAATTAATATGAGTAGAGTTCTAAACCCCATGCTTTCTAAAAGCCAGAATATCATTTGCACTTTACTGAAAAAAGTCTTTTAAATATTTTCACTTTTATAACTTCAAGAAATCAAAAATTAATTCAGATTTTAAGGAATAAATATGTATATTAAACTGACAATGCACATTTTTTTCAGTAAATTCATTTGAATTTTTTGGCGACCATTTGAGACCAATTAGCCTATTGGTCTTCAAAGTGCAAGGAAAAAATTAGTGCGAGCGTACACCCCCGGGGGTTATTAAAATGGGCACAGCCTTATATTTCTAAAAGCGCTGCATTTTATGTTGCCAATTTTAGCAATTCACCAATTCGCTTCAACTTTTGATTTAGTGATTCAACGTATTCAGGAATATATTCTACGGATTTCGAATTTCCGCTGATGTAAATAGATAGATTTTTATTGGTGTAAATAAATCCTCAAATCTGGTTTAGACTATGCTAAAAAGTGACTCTACGCCAACCAATAAAATGCTTCTGGCGAAAGTAAGTAAACGAAATATTAGAAGAATCCCAAATTTAGCCACATTACGATAGTGCAGAGGAAAGAGTTGCGCAGACTGATCATTGGACTATCGGTTCAATCCCGCATGTCGTAAGGAAGGAGGTCGTGTCTTGAAATTTGGTAACTAATTTTTCTTTTCTCTGAAGGATTACAGGATTTTTACAAAATTGTGTTCAAATAACTTTTTTTTCATAAAGACTGTCTTATTTTCACTGACTGGGGTTTATTACGGGGTACGTGGACGTTTATTTATTTGTTTTTCTGCGCTTTATAGCCGTCAAACTGGCCCTAAAGACCATAGTGCCTTCCCTATAAAAGTTATAACAAAGTATTTTTCAAAAATATTTAAAAACTGGCGTGTCAATTGGGGAGAGGAGTTTTCTCCTTGATCTTTTGCCCCCCCCCTCCTTGATTTGAGTTTTTTTTTTATAAAAGGTTTTACGGGTTCATGGTGCTAGAATGGGTTTGAAAATTAATGTTAAGAAGATTAAGTCGCTAAGGTCAGGAATAAGTGAAGATGAAAAGGTAAAGTTGGGTAACGAAAAGATTGATCAAGTGAACAGCTTCACTTACCTTGGTAGTATTATTAGTAAAGAAAGTAGGATTATATCCACAATTGAACCGATGGATCTCTTATTAAAATTTTGAAAGTTTCATCAAAAATACACTATTTGACGTTCATGCGACACTTTGGTTTTTTAAATGCTCAAATGGAATAAAGATACATGCGAAGCAATAGTCATTCGCGTTAGTTTTTTACTCTAGTTTGGCGTTTTGGACTGTTCACATTCAGCTATCAATGAATCATATTACGAAAAATGAATCATTTTTCCATTTTTATCTGTTTTTGGATCAGTTTTCATCAACTGTTTATGTTAATTTTTTCTTCTACATAGCCTAAGGGTGTGTGAAACCATTGGGGGGAGGGGGAGGGGGGTGGGGATGAATTTTAAAAAACGCGAACAAAACCATAAAAAGGAGCATAAAATTAGCAGACCAAGGCGGAGGGTACTATTCGTACTATTGTTCTTCCATTGGGGCAAGAAGAACTTTTATTGGGGAAGAAATGGTTTTTTTGTTGAAGCAGAACGTGGGAGGCGAGGTCGACGGGATGAATATTGACAAGGGAAAATGGGAGTTGTCCGAAGATTATGAAGGGCATTGTTAGCAAAACGCAAGGACATTTTTGCTCTCCTTTCGTTAAGTGTGACTAGATTGGCTCTCCGAAGAAGGAACATTTAAGGCACTTTAGCCTCATTGAAGATAACTCTTAGGCACCTTTTTTGGACTGCCTCTATTCTGTCCAACAATTCAATTGAGATGCCAAGCAGGACAGGCGTACCCGAGGATTGGGCGTACTAAAGAGAAGAAATCCTCAACCAATGTGATTTACAACATTTAAATTTTTAAGTCGTTTAAGGAGGGAAAATGCGGCATTTGTACGTTTTAAAGTATCATAGCGCAGTACCGCTGCCTAAGTAAAGAGCAATGTGGGCACAGTGTATTTTTTTTTTCTTAGACCAGGGCAGGGCACTTCGTATAGAAAGTTGTCATAGAAACTTTGAAAAGGGCTCATTCGATTGAAAAAGTGCCCTTTTTAATAGTCGAAGTGATTGGAGGGCAACCAGCCCCCGTCCACGCCCATCATTTCCCCAATCACATCAAATCCAAATTTCTAGATAGCCATTTTGTTCAGCGTAGTTGAAAGGTCCGGAAATTATGTCTTTGAGGATGCCACCCCCCCCCCACATACACACACAGCTCTCAGGGCACGGGTGGAAAGTTATACCCTGAGGACATATGAGGTTTTTTTCTAGAAAGAGTGGTCGTATAAACTTCGGAGGGACTCCTTGGATTGGTACTCAGAAGCTCTAGTGCCCCTTTTATGAGTCAAAGTGATAGGACGGTAGATATCCCCCCCCCCACATTTTGTATTTCCCTGAAATGCATCTTATAGTAATTTTGAGATGGCAATATGCCGTCGTAGGAGCTTCGAATAGGACTCATTCGATTGGAAATTGAAAGAGCTAGTGCCCTTTCTGATAGTCGAATGTGATTGGAGGGCAACCAGTCCCCCCAATGCCCATCATTTCTCCAAACACATCCAATAAAAATTTTGAGATGGTCATTTTGTCCAGAGTAGTTGAAAGGTCCAGAAATTATGTCTGAGGATAACGACCCCCCTCCCCCAGAGCCCTCAGGATAAGGATTGTAAGTTATGCCACGAACCCGAGGGTATATAAGGTTTTAATTGAAAGGGTCCAAAGAGCATATGACAACGTCTTCAGGGTGAACACAACCCCCCAGAGCCCAGGGGCAAGGGCTGTAAGTTATGCCCCGTGGCATATAAGGTTTTTATGGAACGGGTGGTCTTATAAATTTTGTATCGGATGGGGCTCATTTGATTGGAAGTCTCAAGTTTTAGTACCCTTTTTAAGAGTAAAAAGTGAATGGAGGGCAATCCGCCCTCCCTAAGCCTATCATTCCTCAAAACACATCCGATCAAAACTGCAAGAGAGCTATTTTGTTCAGCATTGTTAAAAGGTTCAGTAATTATGTCTTTGAAAAACCTTCCCATATTTTTCAGGGCAATGGCTGCAAGTTAAGCAATTTGTTCATTGTTTACATATAGTGTATGTTTTTTTGAAAATCATGCATGTTTAAAATTTACTTTCCAAGAAAACGTAGGGCATCCAGGTGAGCATTTCAGAGGATGTTGAGGGGAGTGTTAAACTAAATCAAAACACGTTATGTGTATACGGATTGTCAAAAGGGCGTAACACACGAATGACTGGGTATATTAATTTGAAACTTTCAGGAAATGATAAGGGAGATGATCAAAAAGGCAATATTTGCCTGCTACCAATACTACTACAGATACCACCACTACTACTATTACACTACTCCATTTACAATATTGAGTGGAAATTTGAACTAAATCAAAAGACGCTATGTGCATGCACATTGTCAAGATAATGTATCTCAAGATTTAATTTAGGTAGTAAGTTGGAACTTTCAGAGAATACTTAAAGGGGAAGATCATCTCACCAAAAGGCAAAATGTGCTCGCTACTGCCAATACTATTATCATTGCTACATTTACTGCTACCGCTACTGCTTCAACTACTAACACTTCTAATGCAACTAGTTGCACGGCAAAGAGCATTAAGACGAAAATTTCAAGAAGTATATGACTATACAGGTTATTAAAAGGACATATCAGCAATGTCAAAGTAGTGAATAATTATATTAAGATGAAACTTCCAGGATTTGATGAGGGATGATCTACTGGCCAAAAGGCAATATGTTAATACTACTGCTGCTACTAGTACTACCGCAATTGTCACTGTATAATAGCGGTAGTACTAGTAGTATCAATACTACTACTGTTACTACTATTACAACCATGCCTAAGGGTATGAAGGTGAAATCTTCATGAGCTATTGAGGGGGAAGTTGAACTTGATCAAAAGATGCCGTCTGTGTTAAGGTTGTCAAAAGGGCGTAACAGCAATATCTTAGGAACAGTTTAGTGTGAATTTGAAACTAACATGACTTGTTATGGGGGATGTTGAACGAACAAGAAAATATTGTTAGATCATATCAAAAGAAAATATTTGCTTCCTAATGCTACTGCTTCTTCTCATACTACTATAGCTACTTCTACTTCCACTACTGCCACTAAAGCTAAGACTCCTACTATTAATTTTACTGCTACTATTAAAATCAAGGGTATTAGGGCAAAAAGTTTGGGATATATTGAAACTGTATGCAACTAAATCGAAACACACTATGCCCACATAGGTTGTCAAGAGTCCGCATCAGAAATGCTTCAGGAGCGGTTGATGGATTAAGTTGAAACTTTCAGCGTATGTTGAAGGGGATATTGAAGAAACCAAAGGTGATTTGCGCATACTGCTACTAACGCTACTATAACTATTGCTACTACGCAAGCTAAGGGTATACCCTTAGCTTGCGTTAGCTTGCGTAGCTACAGTTAGTTACAGCTTCGTAGTTATACTTCGTTTACTTGCGTAGTTACAGCTTCACCTTAATAATTAAGGTGAAGCTTTTAAGGAATATCTAGGCGGATGTTGAACTAAATCAAAACAAAACTATGAGCTTGTGGACTTTCAAAAAGGTGACAAAGCAATATCTCAAGAACGAGTTACATTATTAAGTTAGACTTTAGTGGTAAGTTGAGGCAAATTTTGAACTAGCCAGAAGGCACTATGTGTATACAATTAATACCACCACTACAGTTACTGTAACTAATGACGCTAAGGGTATTAAGTTAAAAATTAAGGGAACGTTTAGGGAGAGTTTCAATTAAACGAAAAAACTGTACGCATGCAGGTTTTCAAAAGGTCATATAAGCAATCTCATAAGTAGCACCACTCTATAATAGCTGGAAATATCATTGAAACTTTTAAAGATGCTAGTTCGGTTCAAAATTCCAAACACATCCAGTTAAAATTTTGAGACGGACATTTTGTTCAGCATAGTAGAACGCTCCAGCAACCATGACTCTAGGGATACTGGGCATGTCAACCGCCCACAATTCTGCAATTAGTCCATTATGCTTTAAAACTCAATGTTGCTTTAAAACTAAATCAAAAGGCATGGTTTGTATGGTTGCTAATAAGACATCTCAGCAATATATCGAGAGTGACTGGGGGTATTGAGTTGAAACTTTTTGGGCTACTACTATTACTATTTCTGCTCTTACAATTTAAATAAATAAAAAGATGTAAGTATACCCAGGTTGTCAAACAGTTCGTAGTAAACGAACTGCAAGTAAGGAGCGATGCAGCTCAATAGTAGACGAAACTATAAAAAACAGAGTCTTGATAACAATATATACATTATACATCAAAAGAATCAAATTTTGATGCTTATTTAAAATATGTAAAATTCATCAAGTTTAATGATACCCATCAAAAGTTACGAGCGTGAGAAAATTTGGCCAATTTTGAAAAAGGGGGGAAACATCCCCGAAACACCATGCGATCTTAATGAAAATCACACCATCAGATTCAGCATACCAGAGAGTCCTTTTGTAGAGGTTTCAAGCTCCTATTTACAAAAACGTGGATTTTTGGTAGGTCTTAAAAAATATATTATTTGGGATACATGGGACAATCGAGGACAGGGAGGGCATATTATCAGAAAAGTGACTATGATATTTGAAAGTAACATCAAATATTATCTATTTGTCCTACTCTTATTTTATTTGGATATTTCCTTCAGAAAATGCCAAAGCCTGGCTTGCTAACATTCTATTTTCTATCACCATTTATTGTTATATTTTCAGTAGTTTTTACAGTTCCATCATTTCCCCTAGTATAGCATATGGAGTACTGGCTAAAAAAAACCTGAAATCCAGGGGAAAGGGGCAGGCGCACACCCATGGGGAGGGGTAAGACTAAAAAGGCTGTAACCCCCCACCCCTCCCCTCAAGAGAAAAAAATTACACTCTGTTTCGAAATCCACCAATTCAGTATGTGATGACATCACATGCTGAATACTGGTTTGCAAGAGTTACATTTCACTACAACTATGAAATAAATAGCTGCATTTCTGCATTCCTATTCCTTAAGAAATGCACAAAAAAAAGTATTTCATATATTCCAAACTCCGCAAAGGAACATTTCTCACGCATGCTTTCTTTTTTTTTCTTTTTTTTTGTGGTGGTGAATGGGAGAAAACCGAGTTTTTATTAGTGCAAGTGTTTGGTGTCACCTCTTATGTTTCACTATGAAACAGCTTTTGACAAGACTATTTTGGCAAAAATGAGAGTGTTACTAGCAACGCAAAGGTAAGGGTATATGTTATACACTTTCACCGAATGTCGACATTCACCGAAGAAAGTTAGAAATAACGATATTTAACAAATATTTCGGGCATACACCAAGCGACTATGTTTTTGTTGACATTCACCGGTGAATGTCGACATTCAACATATTTCTGACATTTGCGGTAACATATACATATAAGGTATATATATATATATATATATATATATATATATATATATATATATATATATATACATAATATAGGACAACTGAGTCCTCTGCACATGGATTTTTGCAAAAAAACCGTGTCCAAAAGGTATATATATATATATATATATACCTTTTGGACACAGAGGCTTTTTGCAAAAATCCATGTGCAGAGGACTCAGTTTCAACTTGCTGGCATTTGTTTCTAGAATAAAACTAAAAATGAATTGAACAAAACTTTGGATTCTTTACTTTCACTTGTTTGAAAACAGAATTTTAAAAAGCACAAAGAGACTCGAATATTCTAAGGCAATTTTAGAAAATATAACTGAACGCTGGTGTGTGAATGGCATTCTACGAAATGTCCATTTTGATGTAGGAGTCGAGTTCTTTGTCCAACTGTTCAGCCGTGAGAGGCTTTCTTCCTCCACGACCACTTCCGCGAGAACCTCGACCACGTGAGCGACCTAGAAAAAAAAATCTGTCAAAGACCTTAGAATTAAAGAGCCAAAGAATTACTTTCTCAGAACTTATAGCTTGAAGAACTGGGTTGTTCAGAAACAGAGCTCTGCAAATTAATAGGTACAAATTTTCAATCGTCACTCGGCTATATATATATATATATATATATATATATATATATATATATATATATATATATATATATATATATATATATATTATTTTGGATAGTTGGGAATGTAGCTCTTTCTTGGATATATATTAGAGTGTGTAATACATCTTCGTATGGTATTGCTTTTTCTTTTCTTTACGACGCAGTAAAACTTATCGAGTTGACACAGCTCATTGGAGAGAGAGAGCAGTAGATGCATTATATAAGAAAGCCAGTTACACCATTACATCTCTTTTAGTTTAGCACCCCCGTATGGATTAACCCTCCTACAAACCACTTGCTATCATCACTGGTTACATCGCTTTCATCATCATTTTCATGTGATAAATTGTATGCACTCACCTTCAAGATACACTTACCTTCAAATGCCACTTATTCTATCTAGTGACGAAATCATACAAACTAATGCAGAGGTAGCAATGGTTCCGTCTGGGGTCAATAAGGTCCAATTTATAAGAAGGGACTAGCACCTCCCCCCCCGTCCTTCAGAAGTGGACAATTTTATAAAAGTGAAAATAATAAATTCAGCCCTTCTACTGTCATAAATGTGTCAAATAAAATAATGTTTATCAAACTTGTTGCAACAAATGAAATTTGATGAACGAACAAAATACAAAACCGAAGATAAAAAAGAAAAATTAGAAAACTAATTGCGAATGTAATCTAAGTTTTAATAAATTAATTAATTAATAAAATATGACAATGAAATCATTTAACATATAGATTAGATCAGTATTGATTCAGTCTTTGAACAGTTAAGGTCTATCTATTCTTTTAAAAAGGATTAATCCCAGTTTTGAACCAGTTGTCGGTAAAGGATTTTATTCTGATTTAATTAGACACTGAATTCTTTCAGTAGTTACGAAATAGTGAGAACACTTCTACGTCTCATAAACTATTTAAATATTTATTCAGTATCTGTAACCTAGTGGAATGTGTGACGTCACTGGATAAATTGAATTGACTGGAGTTTTCTGTCCAATGCATTAATTGAACTTTTGGCTTTCTTAAATTGAGTTAATTTCATAAGATATCCAAGTGCGGTATGCCAGTTTGGCAGTAATAAGGATTATTATTCATCAGCATTCATTCCGCAAACATCTAAATACACAGGCAGTGAAATAACTTGAAAAACCAGTTCCTTTTGACAAGAATTGTCATGTTAAGTGGAAATCTTACTTTAGAAGACTTGCTATGTTAAGTGGAAATTTTGTGAGAATAATTACAGTCACTGGAATAGTCACTCGGATGAATTTGTGAGGCTCGGCCCTCAAAGAAAGATAAGTAAACTTTCTAATTATTATAACCATATTTCCGGATTAATTATTACTTCTGTTAATTTATCTGAAACTCTACAAGAAATTAATCGAAAATTGAAAGGAATAGAAATAGTTTCGTCTTAGCAGGTTCAAGAACTGAGAAACGAACTATCTGCTATTTTATCACGAATTGATTCGACAATAGAGAATTTCTTGGAGGATACGTCACAATTAAAGAATGATTACCTAAGTTTGCAAGCTGAAATGTCGGCTACTAACGTAAAATTGCAAAGACTAGAAAATGAATCTAAAAAGTGTAATTTGGTCCAGTATAATTTCGATCCTACAAACAAAGGTTCTTCGTTACGAGAAGATGTAATGAAAGCACTGAACTTCCATGTGCCAAATTTAGGGCTGAAAATGATGGACATTAGACATTTTTCGGCTAAACGCTAAACAAGGCACGCGACCGGTGTTGGTTAAGTTTACTAGCGGTTACATTCGTGATACTATATTGCGTTCCAGTGTGCACCTGAAAAGGGCGGGTCTTGGTGTTAGTCCCGATTATACAGAGCGTGAACTGTCTATCCGTAACCGCCTAAAGCCTTTTCTTGAACGGGCTAGAGGAGAAAATAGAGAAGCAAGACTAAGAGGGACGAAGTTATATATTGGTCAACAATGTTTTATGTATAGCTTTAATAAGCAGTCTGTAGTCGAGGTTACGAATGCCCCTAATATAGAGTCATCAGTGAGTACCATGACCCATTTTAAGGAAAATGTTGGACAAAAGTTTCACCGTAAACCTGGGTCTTCTATCAGTGCCGCAAAAAAGTTTAGTAAAGAGTTCGGTTTTCGAAAACAATCGGTTTAACCTGAAAGAATCTTGCAATTCAAAATCGCGTTCAGGATCTTCATCCTCATAAATCTTTCTTTAGTGTAGTGGAGGAGCTTAGTAGTGATAACGAAATAAATGGGGTGAACAGTGAAACTCCGGTTATTAAAAAAGGCTCCACATCAACTTTTGTCGGGCCTGTGGGGGCTCCCAAACGTAACAGCCAACAAATTATTAGCCAAGATAACCACCTAAGACAGAAGAGCAAGCCGGTTAGAGCTGATGACCCTAAAAGAGCCTAGGCAGCTATTTAACCCGTTACAACCCATTGGTTCAGTTAGTGGATAGGATAAGCAGGGCCATGGCGCAAATTACGAGTGTCATTTAGTGCATTGGAATGTTCAGGGTTTTTCGTATCTTAAAGTAGAGGGTCTTCTTAAATGTCGTGATTTTTCAATTGTATCATTAGTAGAAACGTGGCTGGAAAAAGAGGAGAGAATAGAAGGTTTTTCTTATTTACGATCACAAAGAAAGCGTTCGCAGAATGGTAGAACTTATGGAGGAGTTGCATTATTGATAACGAATAGATGGCGAAATGTATCTCGGTTGAAAAGTGTTTAATGTAATCTAGTATGGGTGCGTGTATCCTTTGGTAGTAACTCGTTTATCTTTTGTTCAGTGTATTTACCACCGGAAACTAGCCCTTTTCGTGATGAAGATACCTGGGAGATATTAGAAAATGATATGGATCGTTTTTCAGAACAGTTTCCGTCCGATTTTTTTTATTTTTCTAGGGGATTTTAATGGATATACAGGGGAGGACGAAGGAGCCCATGAGGAGGAGGTGGATCTCGAACTAGAAAAAATGAATAGAGTTTATATGATTGAGCCGTCGGTTATGAGGAGGACGGTCATCGGAGAAAGAATAATTGGGGTAAAAAATTATTGGATTTTTGTGGTAAGCATAATTTGGTTATTTTGAATGGGAGGACAGGGAAGGATAAAGGAGTGGGGGATTTTACATGTTTTTCGGCTATATCTCCAAGTGTTATAGATTATGGGGTTGTTAGTCTGGGGCTTCTTTCTTGTTGTGTGGATTTTGAGGTGATGGCGCTGGCTGGGTCGGATCATGTGCCTATTAGGGTTGAATTAGGAGGGGGAGGATGGGCTGAGAGCCGGAAAAAAAATTGGGGTTAAGGGAAAGATGGGTAATAAGCTTGAATGGAGGGAAGATTTAAGGTTTGATAATGATAGTGAGGAGAAGTTGAAAAAGGTACTAGTTGAAGATAGAGGGCTGGATTCATTTATTCAGAAGAGTGAGGATGTGGCAAGGGAAGGGGATATAGCTGGTTCTGTTGATTTTTTGTCAGGGGTTTTGTATAAGATAGGAACTAAGGTGGCACGTAGGAGAAAAATGGTAGGAGTACTGGTTTGATGAGTTTTTTGATAAGGAATGTGAGGAAAGGAAGGAGGTTTTAGTAGCTTTTAGATTGCTTAAGGCTAGTAGTACAGTTGATCTAGAAAATAATTTGCGGGTGTTTAGGGACAAGTGAAGAGGATATAAAAGGCTACTTAAGTTGAAGAAGAGGCGTTTTGAAGAGGAAGAGATTTCTCCCAAAAAATACGGGAGAAATTTAGCGTGGATGATACAACGGAGTTCTGGAAGTTAACTAGGAAATCAACAGAAAATAGAAGGTTGCCTGATTCAGTCCCTCACGCCGATACCTGGCCAGAATGCTTAGAACAAAAATACAAAGAGATATACACCGAAGAGAGAGCTGATGGGGAGATGGATAGCTTAGAAGAGACAGCCGATTTTGAGATGGATTCAGAGGACGCTAAACTACTGGAGCCGGTTGGACAGGAGGAAATATGGCACGCCTTGAAAAGCGTGAGAGGGAACTCAGCATCGGGCATCGACGGAGTACCAACTAAGCTGTTGAAATGGTCAAGAGCATGGATACTGCCAGTGCTTGCATTGATATTCTCGGCAATTCTAAGTACACCTCTATGGCCGCAAAATTGGCAAATATCGATTATGATCCCATTATTTAAGAAAGGAGAAATAAACTTGCACAAGAACTACAGGGGAACAAGTTTAGGAAGTTCTACCAGTAAGTTGTTTTGTAGAGTGCTGTCTAATAGGATGGATAAATGGTTCCAATATAAAGGTAGATTAATTGAATGTCAGGCAGGGTTTAGGGAAAACTATAGTACAATTAATCAAATATTTTGTTTACAGGTTTTAGTTAGTAAATATACGAGGCAGAGGGAAAATAGGCTATATACGGCGTTTTTGGACATTAGGGGAGCATTTGATCAAGTTTCAAGGAGTATGTTGAAAGGGGTGTTGGTGAAATTAGGATTGCCAATTAGGTTAGTAGAAGTTATAATGAAAATGTATGAGGTGGTTAAAGTAGTAGTGAAGGTAGGTATTTCTTATTCTGGGCCAATTTTAAGTAATGTAGGCCTTAAACAGGGATGCACTTTATCACCGCGTTTGTTGTCTCTTTTTATTAATGATATTGAGGAGTATTTTAAAAATAGAAATGTTCCTATGTTAAAATTAATGTCGCTGGAGCTCTTTTATTTATTATTTGCAGATGTCATAGTATTGCTTCCGAAATCGGCTCCGGATTTGCAAAAGATGTTAAAGATTTTGGATAGTTATCTGGGGACTAAAAAATTAGTTGTAAACATTGATAAATCAGTTACATTAGTTTTTGGAAAAGAAGAAAGGGAAAAGAATAAGCTTTATTTTAAAGGGAAAGAGATGAAAGAAGTTAAGGATTTTATTTATTTGGGATGTAAGTTCGCAAGTTCAGGGAAATGAAGCGATTAGGTGCAAATAGCGAGTTGGAAGGGTCAGAAGGCTTCATGGGCGTTATTGAAGAGTCCCCTTAGGCATCTAGGATCGGCAGATATTAAGCTACAGAAGAGAATTTTTGAGAGATGGTAGGCCCAGTATTGAATTACGGTGGGGAAGTTTGGAGGTTTGAAAAAGGGGAAAAAATAGAGAGAATTTATTTAGGACATTTCAGGAGACTTTTAGGGCTAAGCGGGAAATTTAATAGTCTGGTGTTAAAGGGTGATCTAGGATTTTTTTAATTGAGTGTAAAACTGTTAGTAAGAATTATAGGATACTGGGAAAAGATGATTCATTTACCGAATAATAGTTTATAAATGCAGCTTATCTGGAGGTGTTGCAGGATAGAAGGAAAAGTTCATGGGCTTCCCAGGTGAAATCAATCTTAATTTGGCGGATTATCTTGGTTTGGAATGAAGGGAAGGGGATAGGACTGGAAGTAGGAAATGTAGCAAAATTAGTAAAGGGTGTGCTTGAAGATCAGGAGATTCAGAAATGGCAGTGTGAAGTCGCAGCCTCGGTGTCCCTCGGCGTTTACCGGCAATGGAAGGAGGTCTGGGGATATGATATTTATTTTAAAGCGGGTTTAAATAGTGAAGAAATTAAATGGAGGGGTAATTTTCTAATATAAGGGAGGGGTAATTTTCCAGCACTTGGAGAAAGGAGGAAATATTTAGGGAGGGTAAGGGTAACCGACGGTCCTTACTCATGCCCTATGTGTGGAGAAAATGGTGAGGATCTGCTTCACTTCATGGCCCTTTGTCCCGAATTACAGGATTTAAGGAAAGAATTATTTTTTGATAATGTGGGGACAAGTGAGTGGTTGGTTTCAGTAAAGGGATCAAAAAATTATGGGACAATAAGAATGATAGCAAAATATATAAAATTGGGTTTGTCACATAGAGATAGATTTTTGTAAAGGGGGTGGGGTGAGTGTTGAAATTATTATTGTATGTGTGTAAGTTGTTTTCTTGTTTATTTTTTGTAGTCATGGCCCTTGGTAGATGTAATATATATCTATCTATGCATGTTAGTATATGGTATGGTGTGCTTTATTATGTTTTTGTTTTGTTTTGTAATTTTGCGTTGTTACTGTTATGTAGGCTACTATACTTTGCTATGAGTGTTATAATCATGTGCTAATATTTTGTGTGATTTTCCATTTTTTTTTTGCAATGGCCCAAAGCGGCATTTATTGCATTAAAATAGATATCTATCAATCTATCTATCTATCTATACACATAGATTACTAATTAATACATATGTCCATTAATAAGTAAAGCATAATCAAAATTATATACAATTTTTATAGATCATAGATAATAACTTCAATAGAGGCTAATCACAACTATAAATTAATTATAGTTGCAAGCACCCACTAGATTGCATAGCCCTTTCAACCGATTCTTCTACTATATAATCTATTGTATGTCATAGCATGGTCCTCGTATGTGTCCACTGTATGCAAGAACTTTCATATTTTCAGGCAAAAAAATACATTCTATAACTTTTTATTGATCATGAATCATTTACGTCAATGTTGCTAATTCGTGGTGGTTCTGACCTATCTTGCGTCCGGGGCTCCATCTTAATTACCTGTACTTCTTACGCTATATGCATAAGTGTTTCTAAGACTTGAACACTTGGGATTTTAATTTTGACAATATTCTTTTAACAAAGTTTAAAGGAATTTTTCGGCAAGCACCATTCGACGCAAGTTGAACAATTGCATAGCCTACTAAATTTTGGGCAAAATACCACTTACACAGTGACGTCTATTCAGTAAAATTTGGGGAGTAAGAGGGGGGAGAAAAATGTATGCTTCAAAACCTAAATGGATGCAAATTTGTCGTTTTAAATTTATTTAATTGAAATACAAAGAAATATTTTTCAACGAAAATACTCCCCCTAAAAGGTATTCTTCAAAATATGGGGGGGGGGGGGGGGGCAAAAAGTAATGGGTCCACATGCCGCCCCCTCCCCAATTGACGCAACTGTACATACGAGGTGAGTTCGCTAGGACTGCAATAGAACTTACCCACTGCATGATACATCAACATGTAAGTTTTCTGGTTTAAATTTTGAAGAGTTTAGTCAAATTTGAAAATATTTTCTAAAAATTTAATAAGATTTTTGGTTAAAATAAAAATTAGATTTCTTGGCATGCAAAACTGCCAAAAAAACTTTAAAATTTGGTTATAAGAGAAGTAAGGAAAAATTATTTAACAAAAACTTTAGACTAGAGACCAATTTGATCGATCTGCTTTCGATCCCTGGCGTTCTACCTATATCGATCGCCTATCTTATCTGCACTACAAATCAAATAGATATCAGTGACCCGGCTTAAATACTAGAACAACAATTGTGTGTAAACTTGTTATGATGTGGTACATGGTCCTTTCGAAATTATCGCCTGAGAAAATAGCGAACCAGCAAAAATAGCAGTATACTCGTACCAATACCAACTATCTAAGGTTAAATTAGTGAATATAGGCGTTATAGGCTATATACGGTAAAAAAAACCTCCTGAAAACTTCTGTATACTTCCCAATAACCAATACTATATGTTAACATTGGGTAAAGTTCATAACTTTTAGCCCTCCCTCTGGGAACTTCGGGGGATTAAGTCACCCTAAAAGACATATTTATCATATTTTCGACCATGCTGAACAAAACGGCTATCTCAAAATGTTGATCGGGTGACTTTGGGAAAAAATAAGCGTGGGAGGGGGCCTAGTTGCCCTCCATTTTTTTTGGTCACTTAAAAAGGTAACTAGAACTTTTAATTTCCGTTCCAATGAGCCCTCTCAAGATTTTATAGTACCACTGGGTCGATACGATCTCCCATGGAAAAAAAAAAAAAAAAAAACAACAAATAAACACGCATCCGTGATCTTTCTTCTGGCAAAAAATGTAAAATTCCACATTTTTGTAGATAGGAGCTTGAAAACTCTACAGTAGGGTTCTCGGATACGCTGAATATGATGGTGTGATTTTCATTAAGGTTCTATAACTTTTAGGGGGTATCTCCCCCTTTTTTTGAAAATCAGGAAAATTTTCTTATTAGAGTTACTTTTGATGGGTAGCTGTAAACTTGATTAAAGGTATATATTTGAATTTATCATTGTAATTTGCTTATGTTGATGTATCTATTGGTATCAAAAACACGTTTTCTAGAGTTTCGGGTACCATTGAGCCGGGTCGCTCCTTACTTACAGTTCGTTACCACGAACTGTTTGATAAATTCCATCTTGTCAGCTAGGATGAACAAATATGAGTAATTACCTATTTGGTTTTAACATGCTAATTTTGTTTTCCAGTGACAAATCTGATTTTATGCGAATCCAGACAGTGTAGAGCCGAGTATGCAGAGATTCCGACTCCACCTACCCCGAAATCAAAGAGTTTTTAAGCCCTTTTTCCACAATTCTCATTTAGTTTACAAGCTTTTTTGCTATTTTTCAATTTTGTCCACCGCCCACAAAAAAAAAGCCTTTGAATATACCTAGTAGCTTCAATACGGAGAGAGGCCTGCCCCCCCCCCTCCTGTAGATTTAGGAAAATACCTTTTTTGTGGTTTTTAAATTGGAAATTTTTTTTTGATGATTCCATTAAAAATGCCTTTATGTTCCATTGAAAAATTAAAACTAAAAAAATGAGAAATTTGTCCTCCTCTATTTATTGAAAATATATTTCGCTTAAAATTCTATAAATACCCGTGGATTGACGCCATAACCTATACCTAATATTCTTAAGGAAAATGGGGACGTCTTGGGAGGGTGTAAAGAGCGTGTGTAGCTGTGTTGGCATCAGGCGGTTTGGTGTTGCAGTGAGTTGTTAGTAGTAGTAGTAGCACGCACTCTTAAATCTATAAGTGACAATTCCCTAAAGATTTGATTTTGAAACTGGCGAGCGACTCCGTTGCAATTACCTAGTTGCTTCTGCAGCTACTATATCGAACTAACCCCCACCCACCCACCCCTTTGCTCTGGACATGTCAGGATTTGTGAATTTATAAATGAAAATTTAAATCTTGGACATTTCTTAGTGGAGGAGTGGGGGGGGGGGGTTAAAGTTGGTATCTTTGATAACTATGTTGTCACGAGAAAGGGGAATCTACCCCAGCCCTCCTGTGTGCAGGCTAGAATAGGAATAGGTAAGTCAGGAGCTTAAAATATAAACAAATTTAAGGCGCTTATTTTCTTTTCTCTGAGGAAAGGGGAGGATTTCCTTAATCTCCATCAGCAGATGTGTGTCTCGGAGCTCCCCTTGTAATGACTTCACAGAGTGCATGGCAGAGTGCATAGCAAAAATTTAAAAGAAATTTTTGTTCTCACCATAATATCAAAGCTAGACAAATTATATGTAAATTGTTCAAAATTGCTGGTAAAACGTAAATCATAAGACTTGGGAGGGGTTATCCTGCATGCCTGTCGAAGGATTCAGTTACAATAATTAAAAGGCCACCAACAAAAATTCGAGGTTCCTATGACATATGAAAATATAGAATCCTGGTTATGTAAGGTTCTAATTTCTGTGTCCCTATGAATCTTATTGCACGATCCTACACTAACTAAAGGATCTGAGTAACTTATAAGAACAGAAACTGGCACTAGTATAGGAAAAAATATTACAAACACCACCTAGCGCCTGAGGCTTCTTGGCAGTTTTTATGAAAAAAAAAAATTCGAAATTCTAAAATAGCCAATCCATCTATCATGGTCTAAAACCCTTGGGTTGAAGTCAAGGCCAAATCCAGGCCGGGGGGTTAGCAAGGCTCCTGTATCATTTTTTTTTAGTAAAGAGCGACTTAAAATTAAAACAAACAAGATTTATCCAAAATGTGAAGAGACTGCCACCCCTTCACCACCTTCACGCTAAAGTTTCACTAGTAGTTTGCTGAGTATTTTATAGCGTTATTTTCTCAGCAGGGGCTACCTCCAGCCGCCCAACGCGTCCAAAGACGAGATAGGGGCATTTCCCCCTATATGTCAGACAAATAAAGACGGAGGCGCGTACCATGAGGGACCGGATACCTAAGCAGCTACAACTGCTAAACGAAAGAAGATCCAATTTTGTACAGCGATGTCTGCAAGGTGGTGGACATGAGTGGCTTACCATCAGTCTAGTAAAGAAACCAATTCTCTCTAGAAATCATGTAAAAGCACAATACAAATATAAATAGTTCTACTATCGCCTATAAGACACCTGACAACAAACCCAGTAATATGATGATTCAGGGTAATGCAGATCTCTGTGCCATCATGTCCAGTGCAGCCGATGATCTTAGACTAGGATGAACACCAGAGAGCTAAGGGAACTCCCATGAACTCCTCAATCTATATGCCACTGACTGAGCAAGAAGTGTATTCTTATTCTTCATACTCCAAGTCTCATCAATCTAATCCCAACAAAAGATATGTTAATAAAATGGAGCGACTTCAATATGACACTCAATACGGACCAGACTAAAGGAGCTTTCGGTCACGGAAAACTGAAAGGGAAAGGCGAGCGATTACATGACTTTTGCCCAGGGAAAGTGTTAATCGCAACGAACACAATGTTTAAACACCAACACAGACAAAAGATAAACTGGGGACCAACTGAATGATTAACTGAAAACATCATAGACTACATCTTAACATCAAGACAAAAAAGTTCTCTGTGTTTAGTACAGTGTTCACTAGAGCTGACTCCAGCTCTGACCACACCCTGCTAACGTCCGGAAGCTACAAATGAAGAAACACCAAAAGCCATAGATTTCCAAAAAGACCCTGACAGAAGACATAACTTACACATGAAGCTCAGAGACATCCTGGAAGATTGCATATCTATAAACAGTTAGATATCCTCGTTAGATTTAAGCTCGACAATGTTTGCCAGATAAAGTTATTTTAGGAACAAACCACTGCTACCCAGAAACAGTACCATCTATCCCAAATTGAGAAAGAAAAACCTCTGACGTCTTCTTATTCTACACGGCAATAACAACATACGCATCAGACCTGCTATGGTTTTGGAAGTTCCCTAACACACTTTAAACTTTTTAAGCAAGTAAGTTGATAAATAGGACGTGTCAGCTCCAACTGTCGTACAGTAGCCTCTGGGAGAATAAATGTATGTCCAAGCTGCTTAATCTCTTCAAAAATCTAGTTATGCAACAGTCTTGTATAGTAGGACGACAAAAGACTTTCTAAAACGAAGAGGAGCAGAAACAGCTGGAATTAGTAATGAGACTCCTCTGACCTATCGCCAAAATTGAATATATAGACCTCATCATGAACGAGAAAGTACACAAAATACTGCAAGGCCCTGACACGATCCTGAACAAGGAGATACAAGCTACACCGGTTTGTCCACATCAAGTACCGGGGACCCAATTGTTTACCTGAGGTCAACCTCAAAGAAACTTCCCATGGTCTCTGGATGTGATGGGTCTCTGGATCTTTGGCCAAGGTCACCTAATGTAACTATATCGAGCTACATAAATAGAACTTCATACCGAGCCTTAACCATGAACTGGCAGGAGTGCCTCCAAAATACACCAGAATCAAAATTTTGCAACAAAAAATGTGATTACTAATCTTGAATTATCTACCCACCCTCACTTGAGCATACTTATTGATTAGGCCTTATTTTTATGTTATAGTTCTGCCAAAAAAATTGTAGGCTGACCGTTGTTATAAGACCAACAAATTAAGAACCATACTTTCTTCATGCGATCCAATGCTGCATTTAAAAATATACATTGCAAATGGAAAACTTAAAGTAATGTCCGTTACCGGATCCGGATTTTGCAAATCTTTCTAGCAAAGTCCGGATTCCTTTATAAAAGTCAGGCACTCTTAAGGCGATATATCATTTCTATGTCTCAAATTTCTTTCTGTAGACGCGGCTTTCTAATACAAAAACTGAAACTACAAAATTCATCAAGGAGGCACACTTGTGCCTCTATAAAGAGGCGACCCACCACAATATTAAGCGATTTCAGGTCCTAGAGGTCGCAGAGAGACGGCGGTAATCGCATTTTGTAGCCCAAGCTCAAACTCAGAAACTTGCAAAATTTCATCCTCCTCCGACTTTATCTTCATGGGGTAAGCTGGGCCGGAAGTTTCGACCCTCCCACCACGTCCCCCCTTTAACGTTGTCCGATTGGACTGATATTTAGAGTTTTAGCTTTACTAAGGCTCGGGAGCTTATCCTCGAAATTTCAGCTCAATCCGATCACTCCTTCTTTGTTTTCAAAAAACCAAATATAGCCACTTAAAATTCATCATCTTTTTTTTTCTTAGCCACGCCTACAGGCCACAGTTGGCAACTGATCCGGTTGAATGAGGACTCATTCGAAGCAGAATTCGACCTGTTAGGGCCTTTTGATATTTTCAGACCGAAAAAATCATCCCCCGAATTTACATTTACGAAAAACCTTAGTTTTTTTCAAATAATACAGATAAACAGGTTAGACCTGCTTTGTTATGAAAATATCTGCGCGTCAATTTTCATAACAAAGCATGTCTAACCTGTTTATGTGTATTATTTGAAAAAAACTACGTTTTCTAAAGAGTTAAAGAGGCTGAGTTACAAGGTCAACCCTTAAAACGTACAGGGATTAGGAGGCACAGTTGGGGGGGCTGTTAAAGAGGCTGAGTCACAAGTTCGAACCTTAAAACGTACAGGGATTAGGAGGCACAGTTGGGGGGCTACCGCCCCCAAACCCCCGCTTTCGCAGCCTTTAAATAAAAAAAGTTTTTAAACTGAAAGTAAGGAGCGACATTAAATCTTAAAACGAACAGAAATTATTCCGTATATGAAAGAGGCTGTGCCCTCCTCAACGCCTCGCTCTTTACGCTAAAGTTTGACTTTCTCACAACTCTTTTTTTAAACAATAAAAACTATAGCGTAAAGAGCGAGGCGTGGAGGAGGGCACAGCCTCTTTCATATAAGGAATAATTTCTGTTCGTTTTAAGTTTTAATGTCGCTCCTTACTTTCAGTTTAAAAAACTTTTTTTTTTATTTAAAGGCTGCGAAAGCGGGGGTTTGGGGGCGGCAGACCCCCAACTGTACCTCCTAATCCCTGTACGTTTTAAGGTTCGACCTTGTAACTCAGCCTCTTTAACTCTTTAGAAAACGTAGTTTTTTTCAAATAATCTTGGAAAAGATTCAATAGAACGAACACAACTGGAAGATTTGTGAATATTTGAAAGGTAACTGCCCTAATTATAGTATTACAGTTAGGTGTACAAAATACTGCGGTTTCATTTATGCGGTTTCAGGAAAATCATTATGTTATAAAGAATACTCAGAAAAACTTGGAGAAAATTACGGATGTGAGTGATGATCCTTTTTTTATAGTTAAAACAAATTTGACGAACCAAATGATGATGCAAAAATTAAAGAAGGCTTTGATTTTTGAATTCTTCCATTAGATCTTGACCTGTCAAGACGTTTTGTTTTGAAATAAATGACGCTTGTGATTTTTAAGTGAAGACGCGAGATCAGCCTTGTGAACTTTTCTCTAACAAGTACCAGTGCTAATCCTGGCTTAGGCAACCAGGTTTTAGTTGAAGATAGAGCTTCCAATACATGGTCTGTCTCGTTTTTATTCTCTACCCTAGAAAGTCCAATCCTTGTAATAAATCCTACATAAAATAGGGAACTGGATCTTCCAGTTGCTCTATGTGCAATGACTGGTTGTTCCCTTCATGTACTGGCATAATAAAAAGTATTTGCCTTAAAAACCCTAATTGGTTATGCGTTCAATGCCGAGCGTCGATGGTTGAAAATGACGTGATTAATACCATCGATAATCAACCAGAAGTGGTCCAACGAATCGAGGCTGTAAAATCTCCCGTTATTTCGGATGAAGAAAATTCAACTATCCCCATCGAAAATCAACTTGAAGTCATCGTTCGAAGCGGTATTACAAATTCCCCTACTATACCTTGTGTTTTGAGTAATGACAACAATAGATCTGATGGGTCGATTGATCCTGAAAAAATAACCACAACCCATGAATCCCAAATTACCCCCCAAATCTATTGTTCCAGTAAAGGTGAATCGACAAGCATTGCAGAAACGGCTAGTGTCTTCGAGCCCCATACCTGTGAAGATTGCCTAAAAAAAGACGCAAAAATCGTCAATGTCAGGAAACGGATTATTAATCTTGAATTTCTTATATGATAGTTTATCTGATCTTTACGAACGTCAGAAAAGTGATCTTTTCAAGGACAATAAAATCAAAATGTTAAGTCGGTTTTCAGCTTGCAATTGTTGATGCTATACATGCATTAAAATCCCCTATACCGCCCAGTGTTTCTCCTTTAGCTGATACTTTAATCCAAATATGCATTATCCAAATTCTTCAAGTTGCGTAAAAACTGTAAAACCCTATGAACCTGAAAACGTCACTATATGTAATCAAACAAGTGCTAGTGAACTTCCTTCGTCAGAATTTTCTCAAGGGATTAAAAAGGTTACACAAACTAATACTCCTGACCTTGTTTTACCTGAAGATAATTTATTCTGGAAGTCCAGTGGTAATTACACATCTTTAAAGATTGACAATGATGTCCAACTTACAAGCGGAAATTCTCACCCAATGCAATCATATATTCAAAAAAATGAGTTCAGTGGTCTTGTGTAATCAACCTAATCTGTGCTTTAGATTTTTAGACAGTAAATGTATGTCTAGTAATTGTAAATATCTACACATTTGTAAGTTTCATGTTTTTAGCCGTTGCATAAATACCCCCATGTTGATATCTGTAAACAATTTCCAAGTGGAAGATGCTTTGGCTGTGCAAAACCTCATATCAAATTGCCCATTAAGAGTCGTAGTAGGTTCCACAAAACTGGGCTACCCAGAGGCCACCTAAATTCTGCTAATCCTACTAAATATTTTTTAGACCATCGCTCACACACACGAAAGCCCACGAGCCATCCAGTCCTTTCCAATCGAGTACCTATCCAAAGGATATCCCCACCTCCATATCCACTTCCATGGCCCCTTCCTTCTTTTTCAAAGATAAACCTACGCACCCCTCCGGTTGCTTACCAAAATTTGCTACCCTTCCATCTATCATTCCCCACCACCTTGCGTACCCCCTCAATGTGGACTCTTCGTACCATTCCCCTGCAAAAATAACCTCATCTCTTTCTAAATTATATAGATTAGATGTAATCGCTATTACTGAAGTTCAAGCTCAAAATTTGCCCATATTAAAGATTAACAATTTTTCTCAATTCATTAAACTCAGACCAGAAAACCACCCTCTGGGTAAGAAAGGTGGCGGAATTCTGTTATTTGTCCGTAATGACTTGTACCCAAGTGAAATCTCAATTCCGTGTCTTGCTCCCTTTGATGAGATTATGTGGGTGTGTGTTCGACCTAGTCTTGCCGCGTCCGTTCAATTTAATTGTCCTGTGTTGTTTTTATTACTCCCCTAATCAGAGAACCTCTGACAAAATAAATTTTATCGAAAAATTACATGCAAATGCTGACTTTGTACTATCAAAATACCCAAAGGCAGGAATTTTCCTGATGGGTGACGCAAACGATATAAAACTTGATTCTACATGTAATGCTTTTAATTTAAAACAGGTCGTTAAGGTCCCAACTACAAAAGGCAATACTACTCTTGATTTAATTTGCACTAATCTTTCGAAATACAAACCCGTCTCCACTCTGCCCCCTCTAGGGGGTAGTTACCAGTTTAGCCTTCTCCTATCTCCGCTGGCTAAAGTTAAACAGTCGTTTTCTATAACTGAAACGGCTTACAGACCTCTTATTGACTCAGGACTTTTAAATTTTGGCTCCTGGATTACTACTGAAAATTGGTCCACTGTGTATCAAACAAATGACGTTGACTGCATGGCTTTGTCCCTCCAAAATTTTTTGAGGAGTAATTATGAATTCCACTTCCCTGAGAAAAAATTTAAAACGTCTTCTACAGATAAGCCTTATGCTATTGAGTCTTTTAAAAAACCTATAAGAAAAAAAAATCAATATTTTCAAGGCAGGTCGTATTACTGAGGCTAATAGTCTAAGGAAGCTCCTAAAGAAAATATTAAGAAAAGCAGCTTCTAATTATTATAATAGTTAAGTCAAAGATCTATATTCTAACAAGCCCAAGCAATGATACAGAAAATTTAAAGAAATATGCGGAAAAAGTCCTTCCGAAGTTTATTTTCATCTATCTGAACCCCCTAACAAGACTGCCAACGATTTGGACTTGTGTCTTGCTTCCATCGTTCAAAGTCTCCCCCCTTTCACTGGCTCAAGTCCAACCATTCCCCCCAATACTTCCTTCTCCTTTATTTCTCCCTTTGATCTTATAATAAAAAACTCTAAAGCTTAGAAAATAAAGTATTTGTCCCTTGGACATCCCAGTTGACTTAATTAAAGCCTTTTCAGACAAAATCGCTGAGCCTTTATCAAATATTTTCAACCACATCACAAAATTTGGTAAATTCCCAAGTTGCCAAGTTGCTCCCCCCCCCCCCCAAAAAAAAATGCACCAGTCTGACTTTCGCCAACATTCGCCCCATTACACTCACTTCTGTTTTTTCCAAACTTCATGAAGGTTTCCTCTGTGACTGGCTTAAGGATAAAATTTGTCCGCGTATTGACACCCGGCAGTTTGGTAACTTAAAGAAAACTTCCACCACCCATTACCTTGTGCACTTAATGCATACCATCGTAAGTAACCTTAATAAACCATGTTTCGCTGAACCTTGTCTTAGTTGATTTCCAAAAAGATTTTGACCTGGTTGACCACACCACCCTAATTCGTTCACTACTGGTTAACTTTAAACTTGATCCTCTGTTAGTAAAAATTGTTAAATCGTTTCTTTCAAATAGATCTCAAGTTGTTAAATACAAAAATATTTTCTCTAACCCCCTCCCTATATATTGTGGAATTCCTCAAGGAACCTTATTGGGACCACTTTTATTTCTAGTCATGATTAACAATATTGAACTTCGAGGTAAGAAACTTCGTACTAACGGTAAGAACTTCCCCCAAAGGTGGAAATACGTGGATGACTTGTCGATCCTCGAAGTATGTCACAGGAATATTAAAAGTGACCCCCTTGAAATTCTAACCCACATTTCGGATGAAGCTAAGAACCTAAATATGAAAGTAAATTCCATTAAATCTTGAAATCTACTCCCGCTTTCCTTGACCCTATCCCCCCAGATATTCCCGTGTCTTCCTTTAAATTACTTGGGGTTACAATTTCCTCAAATTTAAAGTGGGAAATCCACGTGAAAGATATTGTCCATAGAGCTAATGCGTCCATGTCTCTCCTAAAGCTCTTGAATACATGTAACTTCCCCCCATCCCATTCTTTAAGGATCTACACTTCATTCTTCCACCCGCATTTTGAATATGATTGTGCAGTTTTGACTCCTGATATCTCCCGTGATAAATTAGATAAAATTGAATCTTTTCAAAAAAGAGCCATAAGAATAATATTTAAAGAAACTTTGGTACCATATTCACTCCTTCTAAAAAGGCCAAGCTGGAAACTCTTGAGCACAGGAAAGGAACGCTGTGCCTCCGTTTTGCAAAAAAATGCAATAATAAGCCTTCGCACGGAAAACATTTTCACCAAAAGACACTCCCCATCCAGACACCGCCTGCCCCGTACTGTTTCTGAACCCGTCCCTATCTTGCCCCCCATCCGTTGCTTAACCTCCGGGTATGAAAAAACCTTTGTCCCCTTCATTACTGATAAAATAAACCACTAGTTTTTTTTTTTTTTGTTTTTTTTTGTTTGTTTTTTTGGTACTGGTGATACCCATGCTTGTGTCTGTTTGGTTCTTCCGTTCCCTCCCCCTTGTTTATCTAGTCTCTTTTAAACCTTTTTAACACTATTTTTATCTCATTTTTTTGGGGGGAGGGGTTTGTTTTAGTTTATGTCTTTTTAACTTTCTTACATTTGACACTTTTTTTTAGACTAATGAATGGCTTTGCATTTCTGATATTGTTGTTTTTGGCATTGTTTAGCCAGTTTTTTAGTTGTTGTGCTATTTCTGTTTTTTTTTTATTATATGACCACGAAATGCGAATTCGGCCCTTCGGGGCTCGTGATAGTCCTTTTTTGGAATAAATATCTTATCTTATTTGTTGGCCCTCAAATCTGATTTCAAGATAAAATATTCAAGGATAAAATATATCAAAAGAATCAGCATTGAGATCTTTCATGAAATGCATTTAAAATTTTCCTCTGAAATCACTAGTCAAGTGACTAGAAAATTACTACTGTGGAGCAGTTATCCATCTATGAATAGGCCCAGGGCTGTAATATCCTGTCAGAAATGCATTTTCTGCATTTATGTTAAGATTTCGGTCCTGAAACTGTGGACGCCATCACTGATGGAGATGGTGAAAGATTCCACAGTTGATTCACCGTATGCTGGCGCATTACTGTTGCATATTAGAACGAGATGTCCTTGAAGCAAAATAGATAAGAAAATCATAAATCTACGCTGGCGTTAACATTGTAATATAAAGAAGTAGATTCTTTTTAAAGATAAAACATAAATTTTCCAAAATAAAACAAAATCGAATTGCAAAAATCTTTTTGCATTTGGAACATTCTAATTTTCTTCCTAATATTATCATCCCCGTTCTAAATATAACTAGAAAAAACTTTTTTATGGTACTAACTTTTTCTTTAAAAAAAAAAAAAAATAAAAAAATACTGTATTCGGAACTAGAGGAAAGACGCTACCCCCTTCAGCACCAATACTGCAAGCTTAGTCCATAAAAAAAAAGGAAAGACAGGGATTAAACGCCCCTCCCATATTTATCTGAAAGAGCCTTTTGAAAATATAGACCAATAAAAGGTATTTTTTAAGCTTCAGATATAAAAGGTTTTTCGTCCTCGACGAAAAAAAAAATGAAATGAAATGCGCTCTCCAGCAATACTACTACTAGTACTAACAACTCATTACAGTCAGTACTAAACCACATGAGGCTAACACTGCTACGTATACTCCTTGCCCACCCATACCTATTTAGAGCTTAGCTCTGCTTCCTCAAATGAAGTTTTCAACTTCCTATTAATCCTTTTAATCATTTCTTTTGACTTTACCCCACGCCCAATTTTAGGCAATTTAACATAATCAATTCACGGGCGTGAGGGGGGGGGGGATTTTTTCAATTTTCTTCTAAATGAAGATACAGAAAAGGCATGTTAAAAAACCTAGAGGGGTCGACTCCTTTTCCCCCATTAATCGGTGCCCCTGTGTGCGCAACTGGAATACAATTAAACCGTTAGCATTACTGGATAAAAGGGGATTGGTATTTGCCTATGGACTAATACGTCAGCACACAGCAACATGGTCTCAGAAAGAAGGTCATGTTATTCGTTTTGATAGCTGTGAACCAATTGGCTATCCCATAATGTTTGCCCAATAGCATTTTAGCCCTGATCAGGCCAAACCTATTGTTTCGCTGCACAAAATGGTAGAAATCAATATTTTTTGTAGCATAGTCTCTTTTTATTATTTAAACATCTCCATTCAAATAAGCCCTCTCCCAATATTCTATGACCACTGGTTCAGTATGGCCCCTCGTGAAAAAAAAGCAATCGTCAAAAACCATCCTTCCTTGGAAATATGACAAATTTTGTATGATCTCAAAACTTCTGATATAGAGTTCCCTGAAATAACCGGTAATTCAGTTACTGCAGTCAAGGAAAAATTTAAACTTGTTAATAAAGGAATAAGAAAAATAAAGCCCTATTTATAAATGGATAACTACTCCACAGTAGTGATTTTCTAGTCACTTGACTAGTGATTTCAGAGGAAAATTGAAAATGTATTTCATGAAAGATCTCAATGCTGATTCTTTTGATATATTTTATCCTTGAATATTTTATCTTTAAATCAGATTTGGGGACCAACAAGTATGCCTTCTTTGATTTTTGCATCATTTGGTTCGTTAAATTTGTTTTAACTATAAAAAAGGGATCATCACTCATATCCGTAATTTTCTCCAAGTTTTTCTGAGTACGCTTTATAACATTATGATTTTCCTGGTATCTGCTGTACCACTCACAAATGAAAACGCAGTATTTTTTACACCTAATTGTAATACTAAAATTAGGGCAGTTACCTTCAAATATTCCCAAACCTTCCAGTTGTGTTCGTTATATTGAATCTTTGCCAATATGAATTTAGTAGTTTCAGTTTTTGTATTAGAAAGCTGCACCTAATGATATAGAAGAAAATTTGAGATATAGAGATGGTATATCGCCTTAAGACTGCCTGACTTTTATAAACGAGTCCAAACATTGCTAGAAAGATTTACAAAATCCGGGTCCGGTAACGGACATCACATTAAGTTTTCAATTTGCAATGTATACTTTTTAAATACAGCGTCGGATTTCATGAAAAAAGTAGGGTTCTTAATTTGTAGGTCTTATAACAACGGTCAGCTTACAATTTTGTCAGCAGAACTGTAACACAAAAATGAAGCCTAACCTAAAATAACCATTTTTCGACAGTTGGAAGGAGAGTGAAAGAGTCGATTATAAGCAAACCAGGCGACCAGGCTTTTCAAAATTAACTTAATAAGGAGTTGGAAATCTATTTAAATATAATCCCAGTTAAAGAATCTGAATTTCGAAAAATTTTTTATGGTATGAAAGGTACCAATTCTGGCTCTGATATTGTTTCAATTAGAGTAATAAAAATACTTTGGGATGTGATTGCTCAAACTTTTGTTTCATTAATTAATTAGTGTCTAAAAGAGGGAGTGTTTCTGAGTTGTTTTAAATCAGAGAAAGTAATACCAATGCATAAAGGAGGGAATACTCGTGATGTTGAAAATTATAGACCAATTTCGATTTTACCCATTATGTCTAGGATACTAGAAAAATGCTTTTCGGTCAGAATGTATCAATATCTGGAAGACCAGAGAATATTTACTCCCACACATTTTGGATTCCGTCAAGGTTGCACTACTGAGCAAGCAAACATATATTTGACTAGCATTATTAATATGTCGCTGGATAATGGGTATAAAGTGGCAACTGTATTTTAGATATTGTAAAGGCTTTTGATACAGTCAGTCATGATATTCTCTGTTAATGAAGTGTGAAATTTATGGGATTTGGGGTCCAGCTCTTTCGTTTTTACGTTCTTTTTTGTCTTGTAGAAAACAATATGTTCAAATTGGTAATATGGATTCTCATGAAAATTGTATTGAGTGTGGAGTTCCACAGGGTTCGGTACTCGGACCCTTATTATTTTTATTTTTGTGAATGATCTTCCACAGTCTGTAAGTAAACTGGAGACAAGAATGAGTGAGATCATCAAAAAGGATAGCGCGGCTACAGTGCCTATGTTTGCTGATGATACTTCTTTAGTGATAATCGAAAAGTCAGAGAGATTGCTCCTAGAGAGTGTAAAAGAATCGCTAAATGAGGTTTCAAGGTGGCTGAGAGTGAATCAGCTAAAGGTGAACCCCTCTAAGAGTAATTTTCTTACATTTTCGAGGACATCGAATTATTATCCATGGATACAGCATATAGCATATGAAGATGGTATTATTGCTCGTCAAAAGGCAGTAAAGTATCTTGGCAGTATTATAGATGAGACTCTAAGTTTCTGATCCCATATTGAAACTTTATCCCGGATTCTATCGCGTAATTTGGGGATGATTCGTAAACTTAAAAATATTTTTCCAATTAGTATACTTGGGCTTCTCTATTTTTCGTTAATCCATCCCTATATTTTGTATTGTTCTTCTGTATAAACGGGTACATTTTCTTCAATTGTTAGTCCTGTGCGAATTATCCAAAACAAGTCTATTAGAGTATTATCAGGAAAATCAGAAAGAGATTTGGTTCGAGAAGTCTATAGGGATTTTAGGATACTGCCAGCGGCGGGTCTTCATCATTTTTATATATTAGTATTTATGTATAGATACAATATGAAGCAGCTGCCAGAGTGCTTTAATGGTTGGTTTTACAGCCGATGGAATATACATAACCAAAATACTAGGGGTAAAAATGATTATTATACTCCACCTATAGTGTCTGCCATGTCCACGTTCTCTTATTATAAAGGGTAGAAATTTATCGAATAATTTGGATAATGATATGAAGAAAATTGAAAATTTTAGTGATTTTAAAGCAAAATTGAAAGAAAAATTATTAAGTAAGTATGAATTTTAGTTTTGTTTGTTTTGGAGGTGACTTGATTTGATTTAATTTAAATTAAGTTGTAATTGCTTGTTGGTTTGTGAGTGCGACCCCACAACATGAATATGGTATGAAGTTGCTGTCCCTGTACTATTATTATTATTCTTTATTTATTTTTTCTTTCTTTTCTTTTGTCTCTTTTTATCTTTCTTTCTTATTATAGTGTATTTGAATGATGTTACATGTATGTATTATTTTTTTTTATTTTTTTTTTTTTTTTGTTTTTTGCTTGTTTCACCCCACGTCAACCGTTTGGTTTTGGGTGAATCATATTGATTTTTGTAGTTAAACTTTTTGTTAATTAAATATATCACTATCACTATCAAAAATAAGTATGCTCAAGTGAGGGTGGGTAGATAATTCAAGATTAGTAATCACATTTTTTGTTGCAAAATTTTGCTTCTGGTGTATTTTGGAGGCACTCCTGCCAGTTCATGGTTAAGGCTCGGTATGAAGTTCTATTTGATGTAGCTCGAGATAGCTACATTAGGTGACCTTGGCCAAAGATCATCACCCATCACATCCAGAGACCATGGGAAGTTTCTTTGAGGTTGACCTCAGGTAAACAATTGGGTCCCCGGTACTTGATGTGGACAAACCGGTGTAGCTTGTATCTCCTTGTTCAGGATCGTGTCAGGGCCTTGCAGTATTTTGTGTACTTTCTCGTTCATGATGAGGTCTATATATTCAATTTTGGCGATAGGTCAGAGGAGTCTCATTACTAATTCCAGCTGTTTCTGCTCCTCTTCGTTTTAGAAAGTCTTTTGTCGTCCTACTATACAAGACTGTTGCATAACTAGATTTTTGAAGAGATTAAGCAGCTTGGACATACATTTATTCTCCCAGAGGCTACTGTACGACAGTTGGAGCTGACACGTCCTATTTATCAACTTACTTGCTTAAAAAGTTTAAAGTGTGTTAGGGAACTTCCAAAACCATAGCAGGTCTGATGCGTATGTTGTTATTGCCGTGTAGAATAAGAAGACGTCAGAGGTTTTTCTTTCTCAATTTGGGATAGATGGTACTGTTTCTGGGTAGCAGTGGTTTGTTCCTAAAATAACTTTATCTGGCAAACATTGTCGAGCTTAAATCTAACGAGGATATCTAACTGTTTATAGATATGCAATCTTCCAGGATGTCTCTGAGCTTCATGCGTAAGTTATGTCTTGTGTCAGGGTCTTTTTGGGAATCAATGGCTTTTGGTGTTTCTTCATCTGTAGTTTCCGGATTGACGTTAGCAGGGTGTGGTCAGAGCTGAAGTCAGCTCTAGGGAACACTGTGCTTAACACAGAGAACCGGATACCGTATCCGGTCCCTCATGGTACGCGCCTCCGTCTTTATTTGTCTGACATATTTGTGGAAAATGCCCCTATCTCATCCTTGGACGCGCTGGGCGGCTGGAGGCAGCCCCTGCTGAGAAAATAACGCAAAAAATAATCAGCGAACTACTAGCGAAATTTTAGCGTGAAGGTGGTGAGGGTGTGGCAATCTTTCTTCACATTTTGAATAAATTCTGTTTGTTTTAATTTTAAGCCGCTCTTTACTAAAAAAAGGAGACAAGAGCCTTGCTAACCCCCCACCCTGGATGCGGCCTTGACTTCAATCCAAGGGTTTTAGACCATGATAGATGGATTGGCTCTTTTAAATTTCTATTTTTTTTTTCCATAAAAACTGCCAAGAAGCCTCAGGCACTAGGTGGTGTTTGTAATATTTTTCCCTACACTGGCACCATTTTCTGCTCTTATAAGTTACTCAGATCCTTTGGTTAGCGTAGGGTCGTGTAATAAGAATCAAAGGGACACAGAAATTAGAACCTTACATAACCAGGATTCTATATTTTCATATGTCATAGTAACCTCGAATTTTTGTTGGTGGTATTCCAATTATTGTAACTTAATCTTTCGACAGGCACGCAAAATAACCCCTCCCAAGTCTTATGATTTACATTTTACCAGCAATTTTGTACAATTTATATATAATTTGTCTAGCTTTGATATCATGGTCAGAACAAAAATTTCTTTGAAAAAACCGTTTTTTTAAACTTCAGAAAGGTTATTCGTTTTTGATAGTTGGGAACCAATTGGCTATCTCATAATTTTTGCTCAATAGCATTTTAGCCCTGCTCAGGCCAAACCTATTGTTTCGCTGCACAAAATGGTAGAAATCAAATTTTTTTGTAGTATAATCTCTCTTTACCATTTAAACATCTCCATTCAAATAAGCCCTCTCCCAATATTCTATGACCACTGGTTCAGTATGACACCCCGTAAAAAAAAGCAATCGTCAAAAACCATCCTTCCTTGGAAATATGACAAATTTTGTATGATCTCAAAACTTCTGATATAGAGTTCCCTGACATAACCGGTAATTCAGTTGTTACAGTAAAGTAGAGATTTAAACTTGTTAATAAAGGAATAAGAAAAAAAACAAATCTAGAGTAAATTCCAACATTTTTTTTCTGAATGGATCTTTCCAAAATTAATTTCGAAGCAAATATGATATAAATAAAAAATGAATAAAGAAATCTGCAAGACCTTTTTTATGCATCTCATAACACAGAAAACATTAAGGGGGAAAGGAAGAAAGATAAGATAGTCAAATAGAGCAAAGATTGTTTGAGAAATGAAAAAAAAGGAAACAACTGCCTCCTTATTGATACCAGCACAAACACACAGTTGAATGAGGGCATGCCCTTATTTGATTGTCCAGCATCATGGAACTGAAACCAGCACAACATCCACAGAACAGTCAAGATTGGGTAAGGTCTATAAAGCACCCATACAAATATTTCTCTATTAGAAGAAAAAGACATCAGGTTGTTTATCAGAACTCTTAAGAGAGATGTGTATGGGTTTAAGTCTAAGAGTGTAGATATTTGGAAATAAGGTAAAGCAAGGGAATCTCAAAATGAGACAAATCCTGTCACTCAATTAAAGCACGGTTTAAACTGTTAAGTGTTGAAGCATAATGTATGGAGCAATTCAAACCTTCATTTGGAGATCAGTGGAACTTCAAATACCACTTATAGGGTAACTTGCTCAAATGTTGTAGGTTCATTCCTTACTCAAATATTATTTCACGGATATTCTCCACAAAGCTCCATACAAACGTGTGAGCGGCGCCCATCCATGAGATCTATATGGGTTTAACCTTAACAGTGTGGATATTATGAAATAGGGCAAGAAAGGAAATCTTAACATGAGACAAATCCTGACAACGGCCCTTTTCGAAAAAATGTTGCCAGCACCTGGTTTAAACTGTTATTACAATTGTTGGTTTGGAACAGTTTTAACATCCATGTGGAGATCAGCAGAACTTCAAATACCGCTTATGGAATAACGGGCTCAAATGCTTTCGTGCCCTTTCAAACATTATTTCAAAGATATTCTCCATTTAGCCCTGTGCATACGTGTGAACAGTGCTCATCAGAGGGAGATATATGGGTTTCAGCTTAAAAGTGTGAATATTATGAAATAGAACAAGTAAGAGATTCCCAACATGAAATAAATCCTGACACTATACTGAACCACGGTTTAAATTGTTACTACAAGTGTTAGTATAAAGCAAGGACGTACACAGAGCATGAAACTCTGCCCCCCCCCCCTTAGACCCCAAATTGTCCCGAATATATGGGCAATTCTTGTTCGAATTATTAATGTACTTTTATTTATTACCTCCATTAAATACCCCCCCCCCCAAAAAAAAAATCATAGGTAGGTGCCTGGTACGAATCATTGTTTGGAGCAGCTTCACAGCTATAAGGAGATAGGCATAACTTCAAATCCTGCTTTTATGATAATTTACTTAAATACTGTCATGTTCTTTCCCTACTCGAATATTGTTTCACAGATATTCTTTATAATAGATTTCCCTTATGTTGACCTGACAAAAATTTACCTCTTATTTTACAGCTACTACCCACATCTACTTGTCAATTACATCTCATATAACACCAGTACATAGGAAAAAGACGACAAATAGTAACCTAAAAAAAAAAAACTTTTCATGATTCCGACTATAACCCCTAAGGGTCAAAACCTTTTGCCTGGAATGAAAAATCAACTCTCAAGGGAAAATTTTAGGTAGCTAAAACAAAATTTACCCAAGTCTCACCAGTCAAATGTCAGCCAAACCCAGCAGGGGCGCCAATTCACAGAAATGTAGGGGGGAAGCTATTTTTTTCAATGTCAATACCAATAAAAAAATGTATTTTTCGAAATATAGGGGGCAATTACCCACCAAAAGCTATGAGGCTGAGAAAATTTATCTGATTTTCTAAAGAGAAGTTTGACTTGTCAAAAAGCTCGTGGTAACGAGCTGTCAGTAAGGAGTGGCGCGGCTTAATAGTAACCGAAACTCTAAAAACGGAATTTTGATATCAATAAGTATATTTTAAAAAAAATTGGCTTAATAAGCTGATTCTAAATATATAATATTTATTAAGTTTAGCTACTCATCAAAGTCTACGAGCTAGAGAAATTTTGGTGAATTTTCGAAAAAGGGGGGACAAAAAAAAGTCAAAGAATCTTAATGAAAATTACACCATCAGATTCAGCAGGTCAGAGAACCCTACTGTAGAGGTTTCAAGCTCCATCTGCAAAAACGTAGAACTTAGTATTTTTTCCCAAAAGAAGCATCACAGATGTATGTTTATTTGTTTGATTTTTTCCCCAAGGGTGATCGTATCGTATCTGTGATCGTATCGATCATTTGAACGTAAATTAAAAGTTCTAGTGCCCTTCCTAATGACCAAAAATTGGAGGGCAACTAGCCCCCCTCCCACAATCTTTTTTCAAAAGTTTTCTGATCAAAATTTTGATATAGCAATTTTGTTCAGCATAGTTGAAAGGTTCAATAAAAATGTTTTTGACGATGACATGACCCCCCAGAACCGCCGATGGAAGGGCCGCAATTTATAAAATTTGCCCATTGTGTGCATATAGTATTTTTATAGGGAAGTACATAGATATTTTTCAAAGGGGGTGAAATCTTCTGGGGATAGATTTTCTACATAGTAGGGCAGCTTAGCGACGAACATCATAACAATTGTGCACTTGGTGAAGAAAGCATGAAAATTCCCAGGAATAGGCTTTGAACTATGGAGAATCCAATGGAAACCAGTGCCACTCTGAAAAAGCGCTACTTTGCGCGCTTTAGGCACTAAAAGCGCGCTTTTAGAGCGCGTTTCTTCAGTTTGGCGGTAAGTGGGTCAAAGACAGGTCTACTAGATGCGCAAATATCTGCTGATTCTGAATATCATGTTTGTTTTTATGTAGGTGCAATAATGTAGGCGCTAGGGTGCCAAAAGTGAAAGTAAAAAGAGCCGAAAGTAAATTTTAACTCGTCTAGAATGTAGGGTGCATTGCATAAGATGGTACAAATAGAACCAGTCAGTTTGGGATTCCTATTTTTGTGCAGAGGAACCATTTTTTTTTTATCTGATGCACACCTGGGGGCGCAGAGAATAAGGCCATGAAATATCTAAAATGCTTACATAAGTGCTAACGTCAGAAACAATGCATCCGTTCGATAGAAAATTTTTTGCCCCACCCGAATATGTCATCATTTTTTCTCTAAGTTGAAAAATGGGGGCGCTAGGGCGCCAAACAAGTTACCAGAAAGCACCGAAAACATTTTTTTTTTCATTTAAAATCTTTTTTTAGTTCGTATAGTTGGTAACAATACGTCTTTGCGATTTAACTATTTTGCTGAATCCAAATTTGTCGGTCAATAGACAGGTCTACTAGATGCGCAAATATCTGCTGATTCTGAATATCATATTTGTTTTTGTGTAGGTGCAATAATGTGGGCGCTAGGGTACCAAAAGTGAAAGTAAAAAGAACCGAAAGTGGATTTTAACTCGTCTAGCATGTAGGCATTGCATAAGATGGTCAAATAGAACCAGTCAGTTTGCGAATCCTATTTTTGTGCAGAGGAACCATTTTTCTTATCTGGTGCACACCTGGGGGCGCAGAGAATAAGGCCATGAAATGTCTAAAATGCTTACATAAGTGCCAAAGTCAGCAACAATGCATCTGTTCGATAGAGAATTTTTTGCCCCATCCGAATATGTCATCATTTTTTCTCTAAGTTGAAAAATGGGGGCGCTAGGGCGCCAAAAAAGTTACCAGAAAGCCCCGAAAATGTTTTTTTTTTTCATTTAAAATCTTTTTTAGTTCGTATGGTTGGTACCAATACGTCTTTGCGATATAATTATTTTGCTGAATCCAAATATGTCGCTGTTTTTTTTACATAGGTCCAAAAAGGGGCGCCAGGGTGCAAAACAAAATCGGCAAGCTCCGATTTTTTTATTCGCCAAGTACGTTGGATGCACTGAACGTGTAAATATAAGAAGACTGGTCTGTTTGGCACTTCCTTCTTTTAGACGAGACGACGTTTTTCTCCGGTAAGCCCCTGTGAGTGCCGGGGCGCTGAAACAATGACAGGAAATATCAAAAGCTGTTTTAAATTGCTGCTATATGGGACACTTTTTGGTTTATTTTGGAACTTTTTTTTGGACATTTTATTGGTTTTCAATATCAAACTAGAATTTTAGTTCTGTGTATTTTTGCTTTGTTCGTCGATTTCCATTTTAGATGAGGTCCTGTTTTACCTCGGGACATTGGATAACGAATGGCAGAACCGATTCATCTTTTTTCCGGGCTGATCAGTGCACTAAATCGCTCAGAATGCAGCAGTTCGACCCCAAGACTACCCCTCTGATTGTCAGTGCCAGAAAGTTGTCAACTGATTGCTCCAGATGCATTTTTTGTCAGGGCGAGAATGTAAAGATCTGGTTTCCCCTCTACCAGAGAGCTACAAATCGGTCAAAGAGAATCTTTTTGGTTTTTCATCAGTTATTGCTCTACCCCCGTCTGTTTGCCGCAGTCGTCTTCAAGATGGAGATCTGAGCATTGGTGCAACCATGTCAAGCAGTAAGGGTCTCTGGCACAAGCAGTGTCGACTGATGTATTCATCATCCAGGCTGGCCCGAGCCAAAGCAAAATATGAGCGTGAAGTTGCTGAGGAAGCTAATAGGAAAAGACTTGATTACAGCCCTTCCAAAGGACAAAGTGCGTCAAAAAAGCCTTTTACTAGGCACAGCGGCTTTTCTCCCCCGCCGCACTTATGTGCTTTTTTTGTGATACCGGTTTTGATACCGAGCCTTATCACGAAGCAACTGGTCTTGAACTTGGCAAAGTGATATTACAACAGTCGAAATATCTCAGAGATACCAAGCTCTTAGCAAAATCGGCAGCAGGTGATATGGTTGCCATAGAAGCGAAGTACAATAAGCGATGCTTTAATGTTTTTAAGAACAGAACCCGGCAATTGAAAGAACCCGGTGAAGAAAATGTGTCTCAGATTGATATACTAGCATTCGCAGAAGTGACTAACACATTAGAAGAGCTAAGAGATGATGAAAAACAACCACGGATTTGGATTCAGCGAAAACAATTCTATCGCATAGACGTTTTGGTACAAACAAGACGATCTAAAAAAAAAAAATTAATGAAAAAAACATTTTCGAGGGTTTCTGATTACTTTTTTGGCGCCCTAGAGCCCCCATTTTTCAACCTAGAGAAAACGTGATGACATTTTTCGATCGAGCAAAAAATTCTCTGTCGGGCAGACGCATTGTTGCCGACATTAGCACTTTTGTAAGCATTTCGGATATTTCATGTCCTTATTCTCTTTGCCCCCCCCCCGCGCCCCCAGGGGTGCATTAGAGAAGGAAAAAAGGTTACTCTGCACATAAATGGGATTCTCAAACTGACTGGTTTTATTTGTACCATCTTATGCAATGCACCCTACATGCTAGACGACTTAAAATCCACTTTCGGCTCTTTCTGCTTTCACTTTCGGAACCCTAGCGCCCACATTATTGCACCTACACAAAATAAAATATGATATTCAGAATCAGCAAAGATTTGCGCATCTAGTAGACCCCTTATTGACCCACTTACCGCCAAATTGAAGAAACCTGCTCTAAAAGCGCGCTTTTAGCGCCTAAAGCACGCAAAGTAGCGCTTTGTTAGAGTGACACTGGTTTCCATTGGATTCTCCATAGTTCAAAACCTATTCCTGGAAATTCTCATGCTTTCTTCACCAAGTGCACAATTGGTATGCTAAGCTGCCCTACTAACAGGGAGAATTTCTCATTGGGATGGAAGTTTCTGGGGGGCAAACTTCCCAGGGAAAATTTTACACGGGGGGAATCTGCCGAAATTCAAATACAAAATTCTTTTAAGTTGACTTGCTTTCTCGTTGGCGATCCCATTTTACTTGTGGAGATACTTTGGGGGAATTACCCAGGGAAAATTTTCAGCGGAGTTGGAATTCTCAGGGGATTTTTACGGGGGTGAGATTTCCCATGAGAGAAATTATCTAGTGAGAACTATCACCAAGAGAAATTCTCCAATTTCCTGCGGTTAAACTTTCCAATGGGGGGATTTCGGGGAAATATTTCCCACATAAGGGATTCCCCCTTGACCTTAAAAGGATCAGAAACTAAATGAAAACAATTCTTTCTTCAAATGAAAGTATGCTAAGGATTATTTTTCAGGCGAAACTGTAAGCAAGAAACTTTCCGTGAGGGGGGGGGATTCACAGGGAGGATGGAATTGTCTGTAAGTCATGAAATTTGCCCATTGCTAACGTATAGTATTTTTTTGGCAAGTATATATATTTTTTTCGTAAGTATACACATGTTTTTTTTGGGGTGAGGGTGAATTTTCAGCGGAAGGGGGGGGGATTTTCCGAGAAAATGAATACAAATTAAGATCTTTTTCAAAAGATAATTTTTCAGGCTGAATCGTCTGTGAGAAATTTTACTAGAGGGGGCGGGGCAGTTTACAAGGGAGGAAATTTCCAAATAATAATTTCCAGTGAGGAGAGGGAATTTTCCATGGAGGGTGAGCCAGATTTACCAGCATTATTTGAAAAATGATCAGAAATTAAACAGAAAAAAAACAAGCCTTTTTAACTGAAAATAAATAGCAGCATTAAAACTCAAAACAAACAGAAATTATTCCGTATATGAAGGGGTTATCCCCCTCCTCAATACCTTGCGCTTTACGTTTAAGTTTGACTGTTTGTCCCAATTTTTAAAGAATGGTTCCTGAAGCACATGGGTCGTTTAATTAGAACAGGAAGTTTTTTGTTTTTTTTTATTGTTAAAAGCTTTAGCGTAAAGAGCAGGGTATTGAGGAGGGGGGGCAACCCCCTTCATATACGGAATAATTTCTGTTCGTTTTGATTTTGTATGTTGCTCCTTACCGTCAGTTAAAAAAGCTTGTTTTTTTTTTAATTCAACTTTGTTTCAGAAAGACTCTTAAAACAAAAAGGCATTTGAATTTGAATGAAAAGCATTTTTGAACTTCAAAACAATAGCGCAAATAACTAGGGATTGAGAAGGGGGCATCCCCCTCAAATACTGAACAGTTTATGTTCTTTTTAAGTTTAATCTTGCTCCCTATTTTCAGTTGAAAGTAGAAAATCATATCATTTGTTATTCAGTTATAGTTCAGTCAGTTCATCATATTCAATTAAATATAGTTCATTCAGTTCAGTCAGCAGACATAGTTATTGAAAATAACTATGTCTGCTGAGTAATGACTCCACAAATATCTTGCAACTTTAATATTATTTGTTATTCAGTTATTCCACAGCTTTAATATTATTACTTAAAAGTAATTTTTTTTATTCCGCAGATGTACTAGAATATTCGATGAATCAGCAGAAAACATTAGGAATCGAACCTTCTTTCACTAAGAGTATCTTCTGAGCTTTTTATGTTAAGCACTAGGAATTTCTGGAAATGCATGTGCTTCAAGTTTATGTTATTCGGCTGACGTTAAACAGTATTTCAAAATAAAAGTCTCTGAGATTTTTATACAATTCTGAAAAATGCTTATGCCAGCTTTACCTCTCACTCAGACTATCTGTCTTGGCTTTTTTTTCTAATTAGCCATGCCTCTCAACTTTTTCATCACAGTCCACTAGGTTGATTTAATTTTTTTTTTTTTAACAGTTTTTCAAAGATAAAGTTTCTGAAATTGTCTTGCGTGTAACTCCCTTTTAGTACTGCCTGAATAGAAAAAAAGAGAAATGGATAGAATTTTGTTTGTAAGATAATACGGCTAACCTGTACTTTCTTTTTAAAAAAGCATGTACAACCTAGGGTCCCTTAACAGTAGGTAAAAAAAATGTTAAAGAACTTCAGACAACAGAAGTAATTTTTTTTATTATTATTATTGTTTTTTAGATCAATCAATTAATACTTCTTTAAAAATGTAAGAAAAGAGCCAAATGTTATTTCATAAATCTATCTTGTTATTCTGCTTCAACCAGATAAATTAACCTTGCTTTTGAACTCAATCCGGAGTCGCCGTGCAAAAAATGGGATAGCATAGTAGCAATGCTACTTGGCAGTTTGTGTGGACTAGTGAAAATTGTTGGCACATTTTGTCTGAAAATACCATTTTTACGCATAAAAATACTTTTTGCTCAAAGGAAAGGTGTCAAAACAGAAGTTGTACAGCTAAAGTGTCAGCAGCTTCTGGAATTCTGTCGAATTTTGCTACTGGCAGCTTTGGAACTTTTCCATACCTGATCAGGAGAATGATTTTTTTTTTTCAGATTATATATAGGATAAATAATACAGTAGTAAGAATTGGAGGAAAAAATTCCAACCTAGGTCAAAAAGCTGATAACCATTTAAACTGACCTACAAAATTTTAAGCCTAAAAAGAAGAATTACAAACATAATACTATATGTTTGAAAACATCTCTACCATTCTACTTAAGGGTATCCGATACTTTAAAATCATTTTGCAGGGGTCGTACAGTCAGCAATGTCCAAAATTAGGGACTTAGGGACCTTCCTAAGACCAAAATAGGGACCAATTAGGGGCCAGATCGGGACGGCATTTCAGTAACTAGGTTAGCAAACCAAAAAACAGTACCCGTCGTGACCTTCCGTTTAACATCACAGAAACCATAAGTCAACAATCCTTGGAAGCTCATGGAAAAAGGTAAACACTGCTATACAGACTAACCTATTTAGTCAAGCAGCTGATAAAGACTACATTGTCGCTGCTGTCCTAACAGTCTACTGTACTGCATTCTTTTTACTATAGCAGCTGCTCGAGCAGTCCCATTTTTTTTACCATAGCAGCTTCTTGAGCAGTCCAATAGTGGCCAAGTCTTTAAAATACTGAAAATCCTGAGTTTGTTTTTACCTGTATGGGATATAGTTTCAGGCATCTTTAAAGTAGATATCCAGACCTGTAGAGACCTTGTAGATATCCGGACCTAGTTCTTTTTCCCAAAATTTACTTCCCCCTTTCACGATTTCAAACCCCCAGGTTAAATATTCGGATTTTCCTCCACCGAGTCTTATAAAACAGAATAACACAAACTTAGTACTCTGCAACCGAAAAAAACTTTTTTGTTTCAACATTATGTTGAAAAATTGTCTCAAGGACCACTTGGGCAGTTTAAACCAACATTCAAATGCTTTTTTTTTCTTGCGCAGGTATTCTCAATAGCTCATACTTGTCTCTGGGGCATCAAATCATGTGAAAAGTGATGCACCGAGTCCTAACGTAGTAGTTAGTGGCGAATTGCTGGAAAGTGGCTGTGCTAGTGTTATGTGAATGACACATTGAATTTTTTTTTTAAATAAAATTTTATGGCCATACAGCTTCTTTTTTCATCTTACTCATCAAACTTAATTGACTAAGTGGCTTCATCTCCTCACCCTCCACGATGCTTAAAGATAATTCTTAATAGTATTATCAGTAGAGTATTATTTTATTATTATCTTAATAGATAATTATAGTATTATTATCTTAATAGTATTATTATCTTAATAGAATTCTTAATAGTAGTGCCATTGTTAACTTTTTAGTCAACTAAGAATCCGTTTGTCAAGTGGAATGTTCAAAGTTAACTAAGAATTACAAATAAAACGGCAAAATCTACTTATTTGTCTTATTAGTTAACTAGTAAAGTAAATTGAACGAGGCTCTTGTAAAGGGTGGTGAGGTCATTATTGCTATTGGGTTGCCATGCAAAACATGGGCTAGTGAAGTAGAAATGCTACTTGGCAGCTTTCAAATTTGTTGGCAGATTTTATCTGAAAATACCATTTATACATATAAAATAATTTTTGCCTAAAGAAAGGCTGTCAAAACACAAGTTATGCTGCTTAAAGTGTCAGTAGCTTTTGGAAGTCTGTCAAATTCTGCTACTGGAAGGCAGCAGCTTTGGAACTTTTCTTTGCCTGACTCCACCTCCCTAACGCTCAAGTATATAACCCAAATTATATATTTCCCATGAACTTTTCTAGATATTTATTTTGTCCGCCAATATTTTGGCGGGTAATGCAAAGGATGTGTACCCTTTGACTGATTATACTCTAGAGCCTTAATTAGTTAAATAAAAAAAAATCATAAAAATTAAGGCATATTCATCTGCATTTAAAGAGAAAAAAATGTACATAATAATATTGCAATGACGTCATGCATTATTTAAAAGCTGTTGTATACAGACAAAAATTTCCATTAGTGTAAAATATGCCTAAAGAATGACTCGAAAAAACACACCAAGTTAATGGCTCTTCAAGCTTCCACAAGTTGAATAAGCATAAAGTTTTGAGGAACGAAATTTAATAATCATGAGGGGGACATCATGATTTTAGAAATGTCTAGGTGGGGCATGGCCCAAAATCAGTTGGGAGCCACAGATCTAAGGTACTAAATCCTTTTGACGCAGATAAACTGTTTGCTTTCGAACTAGATTTAAAGGGTTAGGACTTTAGCCTGATTCAAGTTACATTTAGGGCAAGCTCGGCAAAAAAAAGTAACAAACAAAGCTTCCCACTTCTTTCAGAGAGCTAAAAAACCTTACCTTCTTGGTTAAAAGGAGCAAGATAGATCCACTGAGAGGAGGAGGAAAGAGAAAACAATTTTGAGAAGACCAGACCATCCAAACGTCTTAACTTTGAACTCCCGTCTCAAATTAATGAAACACACTTTAGACACAAATCAGTATTCTGACAGTAGATTGCAGACATTCATATTAAGGCCCTTCACCAAAGGGACATGTAGCATAAGATCAATCATGTGCAAAGGCTTTGAGGGTGATAGAAGCATTCTATTTTAACTACATATCAAATCCCGGATTATGTTTGTGTCCATTATCTTATTAATAGATTATCTTCTAAATAACCTGTTCTATCAGGTCATTCTTTAGGTCATTTTCTCTTGTACACTTCTCTGTAAATTGTATTACCCATGCAGCAGAGAGATCTACAACTATATGCAATATAAGACCATTCTTTCTGTAGTTTTCAGTACATTAGATTATCTATGCAGCAGAGGCATATTTACGTATAAGGCTGCTCTATTATAAGCAATATAGGGCCATTCTTTCTCATAACATTTTAGTATATTGGATTATACATGCAGCAGAGACATCTATAATATCGTTTTTTTTATTTATTCCGTCAGTATGAACAGTTGAGCAATGTCATTTGGAGCAGCAAATATTAAACCGTTGACAATGACATAATACGTTGCTGACGATCTAATGAAATAAAATGTCCTGAGAAGTGACAAATACATGGCTATTGTCAATGACATATTGCTAGACACTCCATTATTCAAATTAAGTCCATTATAAACATTGATGACTCCATCACTTTTGTACATTTTGTATAGTTCCTATAAGATATCATTCACAGAAAATGCTTGTTTCTTTTCCCTATGTTCTATATATGTGACGATTTCAATGCATTTGAGCACTGTAAAATCCTTCATTTCATAGCGCAAAGACCACACATATACCCCTTTATGCCAATACAAAATAAGAAATGGTAATAACAATGTCATTTTCCACTCATTATGGCGTTTTTAATATCACAGTGTGCAGTAGGGTATATCAAACACAGTAGGAACTAACAGCAGTCTTAATTGAACTCTCAAATGTCAGATATAAGCTAATTTCGAGTACACTCAAACATCAATGAAGGAACGCAACTTCACAGCCTAAATCACAATCCTATGAAAAATCTTCAGTGTAAGGTATATCACAAAGTTCAAATTGGGAATAGTCTTGATGTCAAACCTGACATTGACCAATTGTGTGGTTAGTTATCCACATCTTTTGAGAAACTCAACTTCGTAGCATGACAGTAGAAACCAAAATGCTTCATATAAATCTTGACTGTAAGGTATATTACAGAATCTGAATCTATACATTAAATGTCAGGTATTGACCAATTTTGACACTCATACCATTTATTGGAGAAGAATTTCTTACCATGACAACACAAACCAAAATCTTTCAAAAGCTCCATGGCTGCTATCATTTCAATTTCAGTAGAAAGCAGAATTATTAGTACGGACTTGATCATAATAAGCCTGATGACATACAAATTTAGCAATTGCATATGCCAATATACATTTACAGACACAATCAAAGATAGGAGTTACTGCATGGACTTATAACACAGCAATACATGGTAGTTGAACTTTCTATTTGAGATGATATTTAATACAATATTCAATATATCCATTTGAATAAAATATTTTCTGTTGAGAAAGTCAACAAATCCACAAGAATAAATTCAGTTCTGAATTTGAATTGAAAAAGGAGTATTTTACTACTTGTTTGAATACAATGTAGACTTGCATGCAGACCGCTTCTCATTGGCCGCCATTTCAATATACTCATCCACCATTATCCAAAACAAGTAAGAAATCTATACAGTACCAAGCTTCTTCATTTAAATATAATTTCTAAAATCTAAAACCTCTCAAAGCCTTCTGACCAAGCTACAAAATGTCGTATTCCACACCTCATATTGCATGCACGTGTGCCATCTTTGAAATTCCAGTAAATTTATTTCTCCCATAATAAATGCCATGAAATGGGCACCCTAAAAGGTGCTACTAACCTCTGCCTCTTCCGCCCATGCGGCCTTGACCTCGGTTGTCATTCCTATTTCCCCTAAATCTTCCAGTTGGGATTCTTGGAGACCCTAATTTCATAGCCTGTGCCACGGCAGGTATCTCAGACAAGCTGATCTCAATTTTCATCTTTCGACCTAAAATAATAAGAGAACATCAATGATCTAAATCAACAACTAAAAAGGAACAACCTCGATAAGATTTTAGTCTGAACAATAGCAAGTGGTGCTATAGAGCCAGAAGCAAATTCCCGCCTTTAGTCTGGATCAGATGAGTCAGTTGGTTTTTGGATCCAAACAAGAAAGAATGCACTATTTTTTATTTTTCGCCTAAAGGCAAGCGAGTATAACATAGTTTCAGCAGTAGCTGCTGCAACCTAGTTTGGAAAGTATATCGTGTTTTGTCTCATGGCTAGTGTATCAAGTTAAACTTCCAAAATAGTTTTTTTAAGCACGTAGATGTGACAAATTCCTGATGTGAATAAAATGAGCTATAAGATGTGTTATAGAAAAATGCAGTTTTTCGTAAAAAATTGATTATATTTTTAAAATTAATTCTTTTTTAATTACATCACAAGGAAAAGGTTCAGTGCATTTGTCAAGATAAATTTGAAGAAAATTAGAATACTTATTGAAAGCACTAGGTTACATCTGATTAGATTTTATAATTACGGTGAAGGTTTTTCATTTAAAAGTTTTTTTTTAATATATATATATATATATATATATATATATATATATATATATATATATATATATATATATATATATATATATATATATATATATATATATATATATATATGTATATATATATATATAGTACCGAATGGACCATGATGCCGAAATGGATCTTAAATTAGAAGTGGTGCCTTTGTAAAAGTACATTTTTGTTATTGGACCTTTAACTTTTGCCTTGGCATGTATTATGTCATTATGAAAGACATATCACCGAACCTTTGTTTCTTTTAGTTGTTCAGGTGGTGGAACAAACACTTTTTTTTTCTTCCAACGATTTATCTAGTCCTTATTTTTGACTTTCAAAGGTATGGTAGGCATTGATGACCTGATCCGTGTCAAAATCCAAAACCTAAAGAAAGAAAAACGAGCAAAAATGGGGTTTTTATAGGCCAAATGAAGATACTGAAAAAACGAAGCGAATATTTCGAGAGGACAAACGCCTCTCTTCTTCAGCGCGAAACGAAACGATGTATCAATAAAAGCCAAAAATTAAAAGAATTAAAACCAACTACCTAAAAACCATAAAAGCGAGTTATTCGCCAATATCCGCGATTTGCACAAAATCCAAAAAATATGAACTGCCATCGACGGATACTAGCAAACAACTGATACAAGGAAAGGAATCAATTCATTCACTCGAAAAACAAAACGAACCAGCAATTAAATAAGTTGGAAAACTATGTCATTTGATTTCGGATTTTAATTAAGGCATTTCTTGCAGACACCCTTTGAGACCTAAGGGGTTGTTCACGTGTTTGATTAGATTATTGGGAAAGTGGTTCAAGGTTTATTTCAGGGATCACTAAAGTATCGGCTTCTCTTTTGAGAAAACCGAAATATGACTCGTTTATTCTTAAATCACCGGAATCTCTGTTTTAAGCTAGACCTAAATGTTGGTATTTATAAATTTCAACAGCTTCTCTGTAGTGCTGGACAATACCTTTATCATGCGAAATAAAACGAGCTTGATTAAACAAAATAGTATGGTCTGGTTTTTCAAAAATGTGCTCTGCAAGGGCAGAGTCAAAACTTTCTGGTTTTTTCCGCTTTTTAAGTGTATTATTAATTGAGCTAGAATGCTGAGTTAATCTATCTGTTAGTCGCTGATCAGTTCTTCCGATATACCAAAGACCACACGAACAAGGAATTCTGTAGACACCGGAGTTTTCACCTATTGGGATAGGGTCTTTACCTTGATAAATTTGGGACCTTATAGTTTTTCTGGGTCTATAATAAGTGTAAATGTTATTTTTCCTTAGATTTTTTGAAATATGTTCTGAAACCCCTTTAACGTATGGGAGACCAAGATAAACTGAATTTTCCCTTTGATTTGTGTTTTCTGTGGAACTATCTGATAATCTTTTAATGCGTTTTGCAATTACAGAATTTATTAAACTAATTGGATAACCATTCCCAAATAAAATATCTCTAAGGTGGTTGAGTTCTAAATCCAAGAAACGTGTTGAACAGACTTTCAAAGCTCTATCAACTAGAGAAGTGACAACTCCTCTTTTCACAGCAGGAGAATGATTGGAGGAATAACTTAAGTAACGGTCATTATGTGTGGGTTTTCTATATACACTAAACTCGAATCATGAATCATTTCGGTGCACCAGAACATCTAAGAAAGGAAGACGCCTCTCTATCTCTGATTCCTGAGTAAATTTCAGTTTTGGATCCAAGGAGTTGAGCAAGTGAAGAAAAGAACCCAGAGACTCGTCACCATGCTCCCATAAATAAAAAATGTCATCTTTAAAACGAACCCAAAACTCAGGTTTACAAGAACTTTGCAAAATAGCCCTTTCTTCAAGGTCTTCCATGAAAATATCAGCCTGTATTGGAGAAAGGGGGGCACCCATGGAGACCCAATACTTCTTTCTATTAAAAATACCTCTATAAAGGAAGTAAAAAGAAGTTCTGTTACAAAGAGCAGTAAGCTAAAGAACCGTTTGATTCGAAAAAGTAGAATTTTCTGATATAGATGGGTTAGAATTAAGTTTTTGCTCCAAAAACCATCTATATCAGAAAATTCTACTCTTTCGAATCAGACACTTCTTTCGCTTACAGCCCTTTGTAACAAAACTTCTTTTTATTTCCATTACAGAGGCATTTTTTATAGACAGAAATATGGGCTCTCCATGGGTGCCCCCTTTCTCCAATACAGGCTGATATTTTCATGGAAGACCTTGAAGAAAGGGCTATTTTGCAAAGTTCTTGTAAACCTGAATTTTGGGTTCGTTTTAAAGATGACATTTTTTATTTATGGGAGCATGGTGACGAGTCTCTGGGTTCTTTTCTTCACTTGCTCAATTCCTTGGATCCAAAACTGAAATTTACTCAAGAATCAGAGATAGAGAGGCGTCTTCCTTTCTTAAATGTTCTGGTGCACCGAAATGATTCATGTTTGGAGTTTAGTGTATATAGAAAACCCACACATAATGACCGTTACTTAAGTTATTCCTCCAATCTTTCTCCTGCTGTGAAAAGAGGAGTTGTCACTTCTCTAGTTGATAGAGCATTGAAAGTCTGTTCAACACGTTTCTTGGATTTAGAACTCAACCACCTTAGAGATATTTTATTTGGGAATGGTTATCCAATTAGTTTAATAAATTCTGTAATTACAAAACGCATTAAAAGATTATCACATAGTTCCACAGAAAACACAAATCAAAGGGAAAATTCAGTTTATCTTGGTCTCCCTTACGTTAAAGGGATTTCAGACCACATTTCAAAAAATCTAAGGACAAATAACATTTACACTTATTATAGACCCAGAAAAACTATCAGGTCCCAAATTTATCAAGGAAAAGACCCTATACCGATAGGTGAAAACTCCGGTGTCTACAGAATTCCTTGTTCGTGTGGTCTTTGGTATATGGGAAGAACTAATCAGCGACTAACTGATAGATTAACTCAGCACTCTAGTTCAATTAATAATACACTTAAAAAGCGAAAAAAAACAGAAAATTTTGACTCTGCCCTTGCAGAGCACATTTTTGAAAAACCAGACCATACTATTTTGTTTAATCAAGCTAGTTTTATTTCGAATGATAAAGGTATTGTCCAGCACTACAGAGAAGCTGTTGAAATTTATAAATGCCAACTTTTAGGTCTAGCTTTAAACAGAGATTCCGGTGATTTAAGAATAAACGAGTCATATTTCGGTTTTCTCATAAGAAAAGCCGATACTTTAGTAATACCTGAAATAAACCTTGAACCACTTTCCCAGTCATCTAATCAAACACGTGAACAAATCCTTAGGTCTCAAAGTGTGTCTACAAGAAATGCATTAATTAAAATCCGAAATCAAAAGACATAGCTCTCCAACTAATTTAATTGCTGGTTCGTTTTTTTTTTTCGAGTGAATGAATTGATTCCTTTCCTTTGTTCAGTTGTTTACTAGTATCCGTCGATTGTAGTTCATATTTTTTTTTTGATTTTTTGCAAATCGCGGATATTGGCGAATAACTCGCTTTTATGGTTGGTAGGTAGTTGGTTTTAATTCTTTTAATTTTTGGCTTTTATTGATACATCTTTTCGTTTAGCGCTGAAGAAGAGAGGCGTTTGTACTCTCGAAATATTCGCTTCGTTTTTTCAGTATCTTCATTTGGCCTATAAAAACCCCATTTTTGCTCGTTTTTCTTTCTTTATGTGATGTCAGGCCAATGTGGTTTAAGAAATTATCTTAATCCAAAACCTAATCATCACTGCTATAATTTTCAATTCGTTTGGGTCATTTTACCTCGGCTTGTCTTTCGTCATGATGAAAGACATATCGCCGAACCTTTGTTTTTTTTTTAACAAAGGTATGGTAGGCATTGATTATCTTATCCATGTCAAGATCCCAAACCCAATCATCATATCTATCATTTTCAATTTTGACAAGTTTTGATTCTCGCTGCCCAGGTTGATTTTTATTGATTTGCTCACATGCTCGGTGTCGGATGTCTTCTAACCACGTGTGTGTCTGCTCTTCATTTTCATTTTGACTTGCTCACACGCTCGGTCTCGCATGTCTTCTAACCAAGTGTCTTTGCTCTTCATTTTCATTTTTGATAAGCCACCACTATTCTTCTAACCGCGTGTGTATTTGCTCTATTACTATTACGGGTTCTCATATGATTAATCAAGTTTCTATTTGGAATTGATTTTCTGTGTATGTACTCCCTATTTTTCTTCATTTTGAGTTATCATATGCTGATTCATTACCTTGTGATGGTGCAGTGGATGCAGGTTGTAGCTCTTGATCAAGCGTTCCCTGGTTCAATCCCGCCCGCCACAAGGAATGTAGTCCAACTCTAAAATGTAGTCCAACTTCACTAAACAAAGAATGTCCGTTTTCAGCAGTGCTTGTGGCCTCAGCTATAGAAGACTGGAACTCTACTATTTTGAAAAAGTTATTCTATCTCGTCATCATCCTTAGAAATACTCCTTTCATAAAACACACCCTAAATAATATGTTACAGTATATGAAGAATAATAGAGTTTATTAAAATAATAATTATTTTTTCTTTAGACAAATATTGCTGATTTTTAACATAAAGTTGACTTCTACTTCATGAACTTAATTTGCAAGAATCACCACATAATAAATATTTTCCCATTTTTAAATCTCAGTTTTTTGTTTGATATGTAGCTTATGTTACAAACACGCCAACACCTTACAGCATACGTATGTTCTTGAAGAGTCAGAGGTCTAAAACAGTACTTTTAGATAGTTTTAAATCTTTGCCTGTCTCAAAATTTTCAAACAGTGACGATTCGACCGTATTTTGGCAAACTTTATTACTTCGTTGCTAAAAATGGCCCCTATTATGTTGGGGCCCCTATTATTGCTTGAAAAAAAGGCGTAATACATCAATATTTTCGTTTAAATAAATACTTCCTTAATTTGCTTTAGCTGGCACTTTTTGTTGGTGCGATTAACGATGTCTTTATCAATATATTTTATCTATACTCCATGTTAAGAAACAAATTTACTGGAATTTTGTAAAAGAAACAAATTATTTTTATATTCTTTAGCTAAAAAAGGTAACAGCCAATAGTCTTTTAATTTATCAACTCTTGTAGTGGTCAAATTCTTGTCGGAATGTTTTTTTTTTTCATTTCAAAATTTTTGTAACACTTTGCATATGAATGACTTCACAAATACTTGGAAGAGTATCTACAATATCCGGGTTGCAGCGGTAGCTAGCAACCTAGTAAGAGACGATCACGTCCAATATTAAGAAATATAAAAACCCATAGCTCCTAAAACAAAGTCAGATCAAAACAAAAAGTACACCATTAGAACCGCTGTGTCTGAAACCGCTGTGTAGGAAACTTTCTGTCATTTGGCTTGAACAGCAAGGGAAGTATATTGGCTTGAAAATCAAGAAAAGTTGCAGCTACTACAGTTTTCTGCCTAAACGGCATCTTTTTTTCTTTCTTCTTCTTCCTTTTCCACAGATAGCTTGGCACTGGAACATCGTAGAGTTGTTCAATGGCTCATTTTAGAGTTGTTCTAGTGCCATTTTTACTTTTTTTTTTTTTTTAATAGAATCAATTTTTTACGAAAAACTTAATTTTTTATGTACAATATTGATCAATGACGTCATAGTCGTTGGATGTAGTTAGTACATCCGGGTTGCAGCGGTAGCTAGCAATCCGGGTTGCAGCGGTAGCTAGCAACCTAGTAAGAGACGATCACGTCCAATGTTAAGAAATATAAAAACCCATAGTTCTTAAAAAAGAGTCAGATCAAAACAAAAAGTACACCATTAGAACCGCCTTGTCCGAAACCCCTGCATAGTAAAATTTCTGTCCCTTGGCTTGAACAGCAAGGGAAATATATTGGCTTGAAAATCAAGAAAAGTGGCAGCTACTACAACATTCAGCCTAAACGGGATATTTTTTTCTTTTTTTTTCTTTTTTCTTTTCCACAGATAGCTTGGCACTGGAACATCGTAAAGGGTTGTTCAATAGCGCATTTTAAAGGAAATTAATTGGGTTAAAAATCTATAGTAACTAAAATAAATTATTTCTAAAAGAGAATAAATTTTTCCACCAAAAACTGCATTTTTGATGTCTTTTCACACTGCAGTCTTTCAAACATAATCGTATACCAGCGGTAAGAATTGAATTACATTAAAAGACGATCACTGAAATTATAATAAAGAACGACCTTTTGCCTATACTAAATTTTATACGCAACTTAATTATAGTATAGGTTAGTAACTCCACAGATAGCTTGGCAATGGAACATCGTAGAGAGTTGTTTAATGGCTCATTTTAAAGGAAATTAATGGGGTTAAACACCTTTTCTAATTATAAATTAAATTATTTTTAAAATTACATTAAAAGACGATCATTCAAAGAACATACCATCGCATATATTGGACTTTGTTAGCTTCCTTTGTTAGACAACCTGGCTACAACCTACGATTATGACACCATTGATCAATCTTTAACCTGAAATTATAATCTTATTTTAGTTACTATGGGCTGGAAGTTCGTTCTTTACTGTACCAGTGCCAAGCTATATGTGGAATTACTAACCTATACTATAATTAATTATAATAAAGAACGACCTCTTGCCTATACTAAATTTTATAGGCCACTTAACTATAGTATAGGCTAGTACAGTTATTATATTTAAGGTCAATATATATTAAAATTTTCCACTAAAAGACGGCCATTGGAATAAAAACCCAATACATACATTTGATTTAGTTAGCTACTTTATTGTTTGATCCGGGTTGCAGCGACTCGGCCAGGCTGCCTCTCATAAATAATATATATGTGAATCTGGGTTGCAGCAGTAGCTAGCAACCTAGCAAGAGACGATCAGTCCAATGCTAAGAAATATAAAAACCCACAACTCCTAAAAATAGAGTAAGATCAAAACAAAAGTACATCATTAGAAACACCTTGTCTGAAACCTTACTAGATAAATAATGAATGTCGTCATAGTTTTATATTAGAGCTATGACGAGAATAGTTTATAATAAAGATCGAACTCTTCCCTATACTAACTTGCATACGCAACTTCACTATAGTTAAGATTACAGTATTATATTTTCCGGGTTGCAGCGGTAGCTAGCAACCTAGTAAGAGACGATCACGTCCAATGTTAAGAAATATAAAAACCCATAGTTCTTAAAAAAAGAGTCAGATCAAAACAAAAAGTACACCATTAGAACCGCCTTGTCCGAAACCCCTGCATAGTAAAATTTCTGTCCCTTGGCTTGAACAGCAAGGGAAATATATTGGCTTGAAAATCAAGAAAAGTGGCAGCTACTACAACATTCTGCCTAAACGGGATATTTTTTTCTTTTTTTCTTTTTTTTCTTTTTTTGTATCCAGAGATAGCTTGGCACTGGAACATCGTAGAGGGTTGTTCAATAGCTCATTTTAAAGGAAATTAATTGGGTTAAAAATCTATAGTAACTAAAATAAATTATTTGTAAAAGAGAATAAATTTTTCCACCAAAAACTGCATTTTGATGTCTTTTCACACTGCAGTCTTTCAAACATAATCGTATATCAGCGGTAAGAATTGAACCCACGCCTCTGAAGAGACTGGTGGCTAACACCAGTGCCTTGGACCACTCGGCCAGGCTGCCTCTCATAAATAAATATATATGTGAATTTGGGTTACAGCAGTAGCTAGCAACCTAGTAATAGACGATCAGTCCAATGCTAAGAAATATAAAAACCCAAAACTCCTAAAAATAGAGTCAGATCAAAACAAAAGTACATCATTAGATTATAATAAAGAACGACCTCTTGCCTATACTAAATTATATAGGCCACTTAACTATAGTATAGGTTAGTAAATTTACATTAAAAGACGATCACTGAAATAACAAACCATTCCATACATTGGACTTTGTTAGCTACTAATTGATTGTTTGAGTTTCATCTCTTACTATTTAAAAGAAGAAAAAGCCGTAGGCTTTTTCCTTTTTGTATTTATAGTTAAAAAACGAACTTAAGTCCAAAAAAACTGAACCCTGTGGTTCATTCATATTATCTTCATTATTTTAGCTAGAATCCGGGTTGCAGCGGTAGCTAGCAACCTAGTAAGAGACGATCACCTCCAATGTCAAGAAATATAAAACCCCCCAACTCCTAAAAAAAGAGTCAGATCAAAACAAAAAGTACACCATTAGAACCGCCTTGTCCGAATCCTCTATAAAGGAAACTTACCGCCCTTTGGCTTGAATAACAAAGAAAATATATTGGCTTGAAAATCAAGAAAATTGACTTTTACCACGTTATTCTCCACAAACGGGATATTTTTTCTTTCCGCTTTTTCTTTCTGCTCAGCTAGCTGGGCACTGGAAAATCATAGAGAGCTGTATAATAGCTCATTTTAAAGGAAATTGCAACATCTAGTCACTTTTGTATTTAAAAATAAAATACTTTTTAAAGTAGAATCAATTTTGTCAAAAAAATTGCATTTTTGATGTATTTTCATACTGCAGTCTTTTCAAAGATATTTGAATTTTGAAGCAATAAAACAGTCCATGTAATGAACTCTATAGTAATAATAGCTACTTGTCTCAATAGTAACCGAAACTCCTGGAACCAAAATTTTCTTTTTTGGCTTAATCGCTAAAATTATTATGTAAACTGCAAAAATATTTATGATGCCTAATCAGTAATAGTAATTTTTTAATTTAAACAACAAAAATACATGAAAATTCTAAAATTATTTTTGCTTTTTGTCTCCTGGAAGAAATTTTTTTTTCATCTCAGTTCAAATTTATTATTGTATCCTGGAACCAAACTTTTTTTGTTTTGTAACACGTAAATTACATTACATATTATTGTCTCATAATTGCAATTATTTTAGTTTTCAGTCCAGAATCACTAAACTTATTATGTAAACTGCAAAAATATTTATGGTGTCTAACCAATAATACTAATTTTGTAATTCAAACAAGATAAATACCTGAAAATTTTAAAATTAGTTTTGTTTTATGCTAGGTTTTAGATACTCGACACGGGATTTTGTGTGCTTAATAATTTTAAACCTTGAAAAAATATGGTCTCACGCGAGTGGAAAAAAAGAAAGAATAACCAAAAACAATATCAAAATAGAACAATCCAAATTTCTACTAATAGAAAACTTTACTACACAAAAAATAAAGCTAACATCCTGAAATATCAGAAAAGTTTATTTAAAAGAGATAAAAATGCCACCGAACGCAATAAAGCTCGAGCACGCGTAAGGATTGCTACTAAGATGTCTTGTGATCCAGGATTTAAGAAAATGATCCGGGTTGCAGCGGTAGTATAATAAAGAACGACCTCTTGCCTATACTAAATTTTATACGCCACTTAATTATAGTATAGGCTAGTAATTCAACAGATAGCTTGGCACTGGAACATAGTAGAGAGTTGTTCAATGGCTCATTTAAATCCGGGTTGCAGCGGTAGCTAGCAACCTAGTAAGAGACGATCACGTCCAATGTTAAGAAATATAAAAGCCCATAGTTCCTAACAAAGGAGTCAGATCAAAACAAAAAGTACACCATTAGAACCGCCTTGTCGGAAACCCCTGTATAGGAAACTTTCTGTCCCTTGGCTTGAACAGCAAGGGAAATATATTGTCTTGAAAATCAAGAAAATTGACTTGAACCACGTTATTCTCCACAAACGGGATATTTTTTTCTTTTTTTCTTTTTTTCTTTTTTTTTACAGTAAAGAACGATCTCTCGCCAATAGTAACTGATATACAGTGGCGCCAGGGGTAGCTACAAGTACATAAAAGGATCAATAGGGTTCGTCGTAAATGCAGAATATGTAAGTTTCATCAAATATTTCCAGGTTGCAGCGGTAGCTAGCGACCTAGTAAGAGACGATCACGTCCAATGTTAAGAAATATAAAAACCCATAGCTCCTAAAATACAATAAGGAACGAACTGTAACCCATAGTAACTTAAGTATGAAATACATTAAAAGACGATCACTGAAATGACAAACCATTCCATACATTGGACTTAGTTAGCTACTTGATTGTTTGAGTTTCGTCTCTTACTATTTACAAGAAGAAAAAGCCATAGGCTTTTTCCTGTTTGTATTTATAGTTAAAAAACGAAATCAAGCCCAAAGAAACTGACCCCTGTGGTTCATTCATATTATCTTCATTATTTTAGCTAGAATGTAAATAAACAAGTTTTTTTTTTAATTTTAAATTGAAAAGATAGTGCTTTTAATTCAACATATTAAAAGTTCTCCCCGACGGAAAATCGAACCCCCTTCTCCCAGGTAACAAGTGGGCATGCTTACCATTAGACTATCGAAGATTTATAAAATCTTACAAAGTTACATATAAAATATGATAATAATTTTTTAATCCGGGTTGAAGCGGTAGCTAGCAACCTAGTAAGAGACGATTACGTCCAATATTAAGAAATATAAAAACCCATAACTCCTAAAAAAAGTCAGATCAAAACAAAAAGAACACCATTAGAACCGCCATGTCCGAAATTACATAAAGGCTCGATCATCGAATTTAAGCTGAAACTAAGTAAAGGACAATTATGCCTCCATATATTCACAGTGATGTATAAGATTTCCCATTACATCTGTAAACTGTTCCACAGTTGCCGGTCCATACCTTGGAAGCTTTTCACTAAACATGCAACATTTTTTTGGATACTACTATGAAGTTTTGCGAAAGCATCTCTACCTGACTTTTCAACAAAATATATTCTTTCAGAGATAATTTTAATCTTTAATTTTGAATATTTTTCGTAATCCCAGGAAAACATTCGTAAAATTTTTCTCAATTTACAAAGATCAGCCTGTGCGTTCTTTGCAGCTTGTGTAAACTGCAAAAATATCCATGGTATCCGAGCAATAGTTTGAATATTTCAATACAAGCTAGAAAAATACCTTAAAATGTTAAAATTAGTTTTATTTTTGGTTAGGTTCTAACTACCCGATGTGGGATTGACTATGTAGTTTCAGACCAAAAAATTCCATTTTTTAATATATTTTATTTTTCAGTTTAGAATCCCTAAAGTTATTATGTAAACTGCAAAAATATTTATGATATCTGAGCAATTTACAATAAAGAACGACACCTAGTCCGTGTTAACTGAAACATAAATAGTGATTATGTAATTTCCATCAGTATCATGACTGTAGAGATGGCTGAAACCTAGTAAAGAACAAACCATTACAGTAAAGTACACCACGCAACCTAGGTTGCGTGGTTGCGTAGGCTGCGGTAGCTAGCAACCTAGTAAGAGACGATCACGTCCAATGTTAAGAAATATAAAAACCCATAGTTCCTAAAAAAGGAGTCAGATCAAAACAGAAAGTACACCATTAGAACCGCCTTGTCCGAAACCCCTGTATAGGAAAGTTTCTGTCCCTTGGCTTGAACAGCAAGGGAAATATATTGGCTTGAAAATCAAGAAAAGTGGCAGCTACTACAACATTCTGCCTAAACGGGATATTTTTTTCTTTTTTTCTTTTTTTTTCTTTTTTTGTATCCAGAGATAGCTTGGCACTGGAACATCGTAGAGGGTTGTTCAATAGCTCATTTTAAAGGAAATTAATTGGGTTAAAAATCTCTAGTAACTAAAATAAATTATTTCTAAAAGAGAATAAATTTTTCCACCAAAAACTGCATTTTGATGTCTTTTCACACTGCAGTCTTTCAAACATAATCGTATACCAGCGGTAAGAATTGAACCCACGCCTCTGAAGAGACTGGTGGCTAACACCAGTGCCTTGGACCACTCGGCCAGGCTGCCTCTCATAAATAAATATATATGTGAATTTGGGTTGCAGCAGTAGCTAGCAACCTAGTAATAGACGATCAGTCCAATGCTAAGAAATATAAAAACCCAAAACTCCTAAAAATAGAGTCAGATCAAAATTACAGTAAAGAACGATCTCTCGCCCATAGTAACTGATATGTGGTGGCTCTAGGGGTAGTCCGGGTTGCAGCGGTAGCTAGCAACCTAGTAAGAGACGATCACGTCCAATGTTAAGAAATATAAAAACCCATAGTTCCTAACAAAGGAGTCAGATCAAAACAAAAAGTACACCATTGGAACCGCCTTGTCCGAAACCCCTGTATAGGAAACTTTCTGTCCCTTGGCTTGATATAATAAAGATCAAACTCTTCCCTATACTAACTTCCATACGCAACTTCACTATAGTTAAGATTACAGTATTTATATTTTTACATTAAAAGACAATCACTGAAATAACAAACCATTCCATACATTGGACTTAGTTAGCTACTTGATTTTTGAGTTTCGTCTCTTATAATATAAGGACCCGTAAGACTACAAAGCTGAAACATTAATGGCTTTATCCAAGCAAGCTTCAAGTAAGTTAAAGATAATAGTACTACACAAAAACAAGGCATAGTATCATGAAAAGAGAAAAGCAAAGGTATTTAATAGACCAGTTGTATGGAAAAGTTAAAATTGAGAGAGAAAAGTCAAGTATTTATGTTAGACAAGGATCTTTTGAAAATTTGCTTCTCTGCAGTAAAATACCTTGTCCAGTCGGGCAAAGCCACGGAAGAGGAGGTGTAGGAAGATTACAGTAAAGAACGATCTCTCGCCAATAGTAACTGATATACAGTGGCGCCAGGGGTAGCTACAAGTACATAAAAGGATCAATAGGGTTCGTCGTAAATGCAGAATATGTAAGTTTCATCAAATATTTCCAGGTTGCAGCGGTAGCTAGCGACCTAGTAAGAGACGATCACGTCCAATGTTAAGAAATATAAAAACCCATAGCTCCTAAAATACAATAAGGAACGAACTGTAACCCATAGTAACTTAAGTATGAAATCAAACGGTTCGTGGTCATAATAAAGAGCTGTGTAATGGCTCATTTTAAAAGAAACTGCTGTATATAGAAACCTTTTGTAATTAACAAAATTAATTCTACATTAAAAGACGATCATTGGAATAAAAACTTATTGCATACATTGGACTTAGTTAGCTACTTGATCGTTTTTACAATAAAGAACGAACTCTTGCCTATACTAGCTTACATAGGCAACTTAACTATATTATAGGCTGGTAAAGTTTTATTTAACGTTAACAAGTGGAGTGATTGTAGTATCATGGTTGCAGCTCTAGCTGTAATCTAATTTATAAATCTAATCCGGGTTGCATTTGTAGCTAGCAACCTAGTAAGAAACGATCAGTCCAATGTTAAGAAATATAAAAACCCATAACTCCTAAGAAAAGAGTAAAATCAAAACAAAAAGTACACCATTAGAACCGCTTTGTTCAAAATACCTGTATAGGAAAATTTTTGCCCCTTGGCTTAAACATCAAGGGAAATATATTGCCTTGAAAATCAAGAAAAGTGGCAGCTACTACAGCATTCTGTCTAAACGGCATCTTTTTTTTCTTTTTTTTTTCTTTTCCACAGATAACTTGGCACTGGAACATATTTGAGAGTTGTTCAATGGCTCATTTTAAAGGAAATAATGGGGTTAAAAACCTTTTGTAACTTAAACAAATTATTTTTAAAACAATCCGGGTTGCAGCGGTAGCTAGCAACCTAGTAAGAGACGATCACTTCCAATGTTTACAGTAAAGAATGATCTCTCTCCCATACTAACTGATATATGGTGGGTACAGGTGTAGTTATCCGGGTTGCAGCGGTAGCTAGCAACCTAGAAAGAGACGATCACGTCCAATGTTAAGAAATATAAAAACCCATAGTTCCTACCAAAGGAGTCAGATCAAAACAAAAAGTACACCATTAGAACCGCCTTGTCCGAAACCCCTGTATAGGAAACTTTGTGTCCCTTGGCTTGAACAGCAAGGGAAATATATTGGCTTGAAAATCAAGAAAATTGACTTCAACCACGTTATTCTCCCCAAACGGGATATTTTTCTCTTTTCTTTTTTTTGTATCCAGAGATAGCTTGGCACTGGAACATCGTAGAGGGTTGTTCAATAGCTCAATTTAAAGGAAATTAATTGGGTTAAATTACATTAAGGAATGAACAGTAGCCCATAGTACCTTATACAATATTCAGGAACAACTAAGCCAATAGCTCTAGCTACAATAAGGCAAACAGTTGAAGACAAACGCTACAAGCAACTAATCCAACAGCTGAAGATACAATATAGCAAGCAGCTGTAGACAATTAGCCCAACAGTTAAAGGAATAACAAAACCAACAGGTGCAAGTACAATAAAGCCAACAGCTACAGACAACTAAGACAACAGCTGCAGTTGCAGTAGAGCATAACATTAAAAAGCGATCGTTGGAATAACAAACCATTGCATACATTGAAATTAGTTTTCTACTCGATTATCCGGGTTGCAGCGGTAGCTAGCAACCTAGTAAGAGACGTTATAATAAAGAACGACCTCTTGCCTATACTAAATTATATAGGCCACTTAACTATAGTATAGGTTAGTAAATCACTGAAATAACAAACCATTCCATACATTGGACTTAGTTAGCTACTTGATTGTTTGAGTTTCGTCTCTTACTATTTAAAAGAAGAAAAAGCCGTAGCCTTTTTCCTGTTTGTATTTATAGTTAAAAAACGAACTCAAATCCAAAGAAACTGAATCCTGTGGTTCATTCATATTAACTTCATTATTTTAGCTAGAATGTAAATAAACAAGTTTCTTTTTTAAATTTTAAATTGAAAAGATACTGCTTTTAATTCAACATATTAAAAGTTCTCCCTGACGGGGAATCGAAACCAACTTCTCTCAGGTAACAAGTGGGCATGCTTATTATAATAAAGAACGACCTCTTGCCTATACTAAAGGCTTGAAAATCAAGAAAATTGGCAGCTACTACAACATTCTGCCTAAATTACTACTTAAGAACGACAAAGATGTAAATTCTCTCATTCTTGATTAGATAATGGTTAGATCGAAGCAAGCTATACGCAAGTTGAAAAAACAGTATTACACAAACAACAGAGATAGTAACTTGAAAAGAATACTGATAAGGAGTCATCCTACCAAGCTCTTTAATCATTGGCATCAGAAGTCCCAACAAATGACCTTCTTTGTGTGGTTTGGGACTTCAAATCAAAGGTCGGAGATGAAAGAGACTACTGCCCGCAAGTCCTAGGGAGACATGGTCTTGGTGAAATGAACGAAAACGGAGCCCTTCTGGTAGATTATTCTCTGAGGAATGATCTTACGGTCGGCACAACTCAGTTAGAACATAAAACCATCCACAAACAGTCATGGATCTCGCCAGACGGCAGGACGAAGATATAGTAAGAGCGGCTCGTCTCAATAGTAAAACTTGCTACAAATAGTTCCTTCTGTAATTAATGATAAAAAAAATTTTTTTAATAGTTCCGGATTTTACATTAAAGAACGAATTTTAGTCCATAGTAATCCGGGTTGCAGCGGTAGCTAGCAACCTAGTCAGAGACGATCACGTCCAATGTTAAGAAATATAAAAACCCATAACTCCTAAAAAAAAAGTCAGATCATAACAAAAAGTACACCATTAGAGCTGCCTTGTCCGAAACCCCTATATAGTAAACTTTCTCTTATTTGGCTTGAACAGCAAGGAAAATATATTGGCTTGAAAATCAAGAAAAGTGGCAGCTTCTACAACATTCTGCCTAAATGGCATATTTTTTTCTTTCTTCTTTCTTTCTTTTCCACAGATAGCTTGTCACTGGAACATCGTAGAGTGTTCAATGGCTCATTTTAAAGGAAATTATTTGGGTTAAAAATCTTTTGTAACTAAAATAAATTATTTATAAAAGAGAATAAATTTTTCCAATAAAAACTGCATTTTTGATGTCTTTTCATACTGCAGTCTTTTCAAAGATATTTGATTTATGTACATAAATCATAATCGTATACCAGCGGTAAGATTTGAACCCACGCCTCCGAAGGGACTGGTGGCTAACACCAGCGCCTTGGACCACTCGGCCACTCTGCCTCTCATTACTATATATGTGAATCCGGGTTGCAGCAGTAGTTTATATTAAAGAACGAATTGTTGCCTATAGTAAATGATAAATTTACTAGATTTATATTAAAAGATTATAATAAAGAACGACCTCTTGCCTCTACTAAATTTTATAGGCCACTTAACTATAGTGTAGGCTAGTAAGGATTCCGTACTGATAACATTGGACGTGATCGTCTCTTGCTAGGTTTAATTATTAATGTAATTACACTCAATAAAATGGCGTAACGAGTCACTTTAAGTGAAAGAAACACCAAACTAATTTTTAATTTTCAGGTATTTTTCTGGTTTGAATTAAAAAATTAAAATTATTGCTCAGACATCATTTTGCAGTTTGCAGTTAAATAAAATCATTTTATTTAAAATTTTCAGGAATTATTCTAGTTTCAGTTACCAAATAAACTTTTTGTTAAAACCCCCCAAAAATTACCGCATTTTTAAATAATAATGTACAATTATCTAAAAAAAAACGTATTGACAAACACCATTTATGATGAACTATATTGGCACTTTATGTAATAAAACTAAAATGAAATAAAAATTGATTTTTTCAATTTTTAAATAACGTCACTCATTACGTCATATATGGTTATTAGTACACAAGCGGTGTTAGATCTTACGTCACGTCACTTATTACTTCATACATGGTTATGATTGCTTAAAAAATCAAATATCTGAAAATATGAAGACATTTAAAATGCAGTTTTTGTAATAAGTGATTCTATTTTTATTTTATTTTTTTTGTTTTTTGATTAAAAAAGCAACTAGAACCTTTAACTTCTGTTCAAATAAGCCCTTTTGTAAAATTCTAGGACCTCTGGGTCGATACGATCACCCCTGGAAAAAAGGCAAATAAACATGCATTGGTGATCTTTCTTCTGGCAAACAATGCAAAAGTCCACATTTTTACATATAGGAGCTTGAAACCTTTACAATTAGGTTTTCTAATACGCTAAATCTTATGGTGTGATTTTCATTAAAATTCTATGACTTTTGGGGGCATTTTTTCCTTTCTTTGGAAATAAGGCAAATTTTCTCAGGCTCGTAACTTTTGATCGATATGAGTAAACTTGATAAAACTTATATATTTAAAATCAGCATAAAAATCCGATTCATTTGATGTATCTACTGATGTTAAAATTCCGTTTTTTTTAGAGTTTCAGTTACTATTGAGACGAGTTGCTCTTACTGTACAGTTTGTTACCACTAACTTTTTGATACTATGTTTTGACTGAGGACAGCTGTACTGACGATGTGTCCTTACCCACCAGAACTAGCAAATCCAAAGCAAGATTAAAATGATATTTAACTTTACTACTACTACTACTACTAACAACTCACCGCAGCACCAAGCCGCATGAGGCCAACACAGCTACGCACGCTCCTCCTCCACCCCAATCTATCCAAAGCCTCCCTTTCTACACCCGCCCACGAAGTTCCCATTTCCTTTAAGTCTTTCTTTATGACGCCCTCACACCCCAGACGTGGACGACCTACTTTCAGTTTAGCCCTAGATGGTTGGCCAAAAAGAACAATCTTCGGCAATATGTCGTCCTTCATCCGCACAACTATCCCTAGCCACCTCAATCTTTCTTTCAATATAGCCCTAGAGATTGGTATCGAACCATATTTTTCGTACAGCGTATTATTTGAAATAGGATCAGTCAGCCGGGTACCCAGAACAATCCTTAAGCAATTTCTCTGGAAAACATCTAGCAAATGCCATCTTTACTAATAATACTACTAAGGTAAGTGAAGCTGCCCACCTGATCAATCTTATCATTACTCGATGTCACCTTTTCATCTTCACTTATTCCTAGCCTTAGTGACTTAGTCTTCCTAACATTAATTTTCAAACCAATTCTAGCACCATGGACTCGCATAACGTCTAAAACTTCATTCATTTTGCTCACATTTTCATCTAGGATGCTTAAATCATCAACATAATCCAAGTTCAGGAGACTTTTTCCTCCCCATTTAATTCCGTGATCTCCCATTGCCTTTCCTGTGCTCCTTAAAACAAAGTCCATCAAAATAATCCATATAAAGGGGGATAGAACACAACCTTGCTTAACTCCTGATTTAATATAAAACTAGCTGCTAACCTCATTTCCTACCTTAACCGCAGCAGTGTTATTCTCGTACATAGCACTAATCACTTTAATGTATTTGTCTGGTATACCATTAAAGCTCTTCTATGAACAGAATCGAACGCTTGCTCATAATCTATACAACTGAGGACCAAAGGTGTTTGAAAACTCAGGCACTTCCTAATTATTAGCCTAAGAGTTAAAATTTGGTCGACACATCCTCTACCTTTTCTCAAACCGCACTGTTCTCATAAAACTTTGTCTACGGCATCTCTCAGTCTAAAAAGTATCATATTACTAAGTAATTTGCTACCTACAGAAACCAGACTAATGCCTCGATAGTATCACCTTTTAGAAACCAGACTAATGCCTCGATAGTATCACTCACTTTTATCACCTTTCTTATAAAGTGGCTTAATTAAGGTTTTCTAAAATCGTTAGGTACTTACTTCCCTTTTTCAAAAATCATATTCATAATCTTCAGTAACTTATTTCTAACCTCAGAGCCACCATATTTAAGAAACTCACTTACCACCCTATTAACTTCAATGTATTGAAAAATGTATTTTAGGAAATTTTGTTCAACTAGTTTCATTGGGATAACTCCCTTGTTTACGAGTAAGATCGGGTTACATGTACAATAGCAACTAATATAAAATAACATATACAATAATAAAGGCTTGTATAATATAGGCTTCCCAAATAAAATTTTGACTAATAAATTTCTGTTTTACCATCTTATTAATTTTTCCTTGAATACACCACTTTAATACAAATGTATTCAAAATCTTTGTTTGTACTTTCCTCATTTTTCTTTTCTTCCCTTGTTTTTGTTTGTACTTTTGATTGTTTGGCTCCTCAGATTTTCTTAAAATAAAGCAAATGCATTACTTTACAACAACTCGTTAATTTTGTTTACAACAATTCGTAATTGATTTAAAAATAGTTAGGGCCAGATTAGAATACATTAAAATCATGAAGATAATATACTTACTGATAGGCGCGTCCATTAGGAGACAATTTCCCCCTACCCCCACTCCCCTAAGACTTTGTCCCTCCCCTTCACTAGACTTTGATATCTTGGCCCTTTTCTTGTTTTGGTATTCTTTCTAGTGTTGCTGTATAATGTTTAGGCCAGTATTGCGTACATTTTCAAGCATTCATTTAATGATATAACTAGCCTTATCAAGGCTAGGCGAATTATAGTTTAAACCGCACTGTTTTGATCAAGCACGTCAATTAGGAGAAAAGTAACCCCCCCCCCTCCCCCATCTCTTAATTTTTCACTGTCCTTAGTATTTTTGAGTCGATATTTTGCTGGATGATGCTGATGGCATTGACTATTTCTTCTTAAAGACGATCTTGAGTGATCGTCTCTGTTGGAAGTGCCTCCACTAAGGCTAAGACAGTTGAAAGGCTAAGTAATACCCTACTCATTGACCCACCTTACTGTACCTACCTAAGGTGGGATAGACTAGAATGATACAAGAAGGGTAGAAAAACCTAGACTATCCTAGCCTACACCAACAAGTATAGTAAATAGATAAGAGAAGGAGATTTTAATCAAAATTAAATACTAAATATGCCATAGAAAGTACAGCAAAAGAGCATGGCTAACCTATAAAAGTGGAATCTGGCGAGTTTCGACAAACAAATCACCAACACCATCTAGCATTTGGCAAATTTTTGGCATTTTTACAAAGTCCATAATTGTATGTTTTTTCAAACAGTTCGTGGTAACGAACTGTAAGTAAGGAGCGACCCGGCTCAATGGTAACCGAAACTCTAAAAAACGGAATTTTGATACCAATAGATACATCAAAAAAATCAAATTTTAATTCTGATTTCAAAAATTTAAGTTTCATCAAGTTTAATTTTACCCATCAAAAGTTACGCGCCTGAGAAAATTTGGCTGATTTTCGAAAAAAAGGGGAAAGACCCCCTAAAAGTTATAGAACCTTAATGAAATTCACACCATCGTATTCAGCGTATCAGAGAACCTTACTGTAGAGGTCTCAAGCTCCTATCTACAAAAATGTGGAATTTACCATTTTTTGCCAGAAGAAAGATCACGGATGCGTGTTTATTTGTTTTGTTTTATTTTTTAATTTTATTGTTTTTTTCAGGGGTAATCGTATTGACCCAGTTGTCCTAGAATATCGTAGGAGGGCTCGTTGGAACGGAAATTAAAAGTTCTAGTGCCATTTTTAAGTGACCAAAAAAACGGAGGGCAACTAGGCCCCCTCCCACGCTCATTTTTTTCTCAAAGTCACCCAATTAAAATTTTGAGATAGCCATTTTGTTCAGCATAGTCGAAAATCCAATAAATATATATTTTAGGATGACTTAATCCCCCACAGTTCCCAGGGGAAGGGCTGCAAGTTATGAACTTTGCCCATTGCTTACATATTGTGTTGGTTATTGGGAAGTATACAGACATTTTCAGGAAGGATTTTTTTCTGGTGGCGGGGGGGCTGGAGGAGGGGTTTACTCGGGAGAATCTTTCCGTGGAGGATGTCTTTTTGGGGTAACGGACATTTCTATGAAGGGTGTGCCGGACTTCCAAGCATTATTTAAAAAACGATCAGAAATTAAATTAAAAAAAACAAAACAAGTTTTTTCAACTGAAAGTAAGAAGCAACCATTAGAACTTAAAACGAAGAGAAATTGTTACGTATATGAGGGGGTTCTCCCCAAAGTCAACACCTCGCTCTTTACGCTACAGTTTTTTTTAGTGCTTTCAAAAGAGCTATCTATTCTAATTAAACGGACTTTGTGATTCAGGGGTTTGTGAATTAAATTTTTTTTTACTTTTAACGTAAAGAGCGTCGTATTGACTAAGGGGAGAAACCCATCATATACGTTATAACATATACGTAATAAAAAAAAACAATAAAAAAAAAGCGATAGGGCTCAATAGTAATTGAAACTTTTAAAAACGGAGCTTTTATGTCAATAAATGTATCAAAAGAATGGGTTTATAATGCTTATTATAAATATATAAATTTTATTAAGTTTAGTATTACTCATCAAAGGCTACGAGCCTGAGAAAATTCACCTGATTTTTGAAAGGGGGGGAAACATCCCCTACAAGCGTTTCGATACTTGGCAAAAGATTCAAAAATTAAGAAGCACATTGGAATCTATATTGTTTTTTTAAGTGTAATATCTGGCATCATTAACCTTCTCGTTAAATTGAATTTGTCTGAAGAACTGATATAGCCCGCCTACCAGTCCAGTGGAAAAGGCAGGCAAGCCTAGCAGCCCCAACCCCAGGGGTGCAATTGGGGACCCCCAAGGTACAGTCTTTTTATTTTTCTGCCTGGTGCCGACACCTCTACTTAGCTGTTATTAGACCCTCTTTATAATTGCTTGTGTCAGCCAGAAGATCCTTTGCCTTTTGCTGTTAGTTTGTAGCTTGATTAGCCTAGTTTGGAGTTCATTTTAGCCTACATCATGGGTGACAACTCAAAAAAGAGCCATAGACCATCTAGTCACAGAGAGATGAGATCAGACTGCTCCATCCAGTACAGTGGAGCTGAATCTATTAATGAGTAGATTATTATCCTCACCTCACTCATTAACACCCTTAAGAACAAGCAGAAGCTAATTGCAGATTCACTTAATGACCAAAACCTTAAATCTACTATGGCAGAAGTTGTCAGTGAGGCACTGTCTAATGAGGTTGGTTCTTTGGTTGAGGCCTCTGTTAAAAAACTTCCTCTAGTCATGTACCTGCTGCTTTTGATGCTAACAACATGGAAATTATTAAACAAGAGGTATACAATAGTCTTAAAATGGATTTTGATGTGCTTGTTGAAAAATCACTAAAACAATATGATTTGAGGATGTCAAAGCTTGAACCATCTCTTCATTTGCTTGACTCAGGTTTGTCAGAGCTGCAAAAATCTCTGAAACCAATTCAACTCAATGTGGATCGTCTGAGTGATCAGTTTGACGAAATTAAAATTTCAAATCAGCTGATCCTATTTGGTTTCAAAGAAGACCTTTATACAGAAGCTTCTGAAAGAAAATTACTTGGATTTTGCAGTACTAGGTTTCCTGGTATTCCTTTGATTAAGAATGACATAGTTTCTGTTAGAAGGATTGGAAAACAAGGCTCAGGTTTGAAATCTCGCCCACTTGTTGTGGAATTTTGTAGTCCAAGAATGCAGCAGCTTATTCTTAGAGAAAAGAAAAGTTTGCAAGGTAGTGGTGTCTTTATTTCTGAGTCACTTACAAAGCCTAGACTTCAGCTACTTAATTATGCTAAATCAAAGCTTGGGAAGAGGTCTACATGGTCTAGTGGAGGAGAAATACTTACCAAGCTTTTTGATGGTAAAATGATCACTGTTAAAGAGGCATCTCAAGTTGATGTTCTCCATCAGTCAACTACAGTCCCTCCAAGCCCCTCCCAGGACTGAAATAAACCATGTTTCCCCTTTTAGCTCTGTTTTTTTGTTGTTGTTTTTTAACTCTTGATGATTTAATGGTTTTACTTATGCTTGCATTTATGTTGTTTTACATTATTCCTTTTAAGTGAATTCCATAAACCGTTGATAACTCTTTCCTCTGGTTGCTTCTTTATTGTTTTGCCTTTTTCTGTATTTTGTTTTTGCCTTTGTCCTTGTAATTGTTTATTATTATTTTATTTTTTTTTAGCTTTTTAGCTTGTTAGTGTTCTTTGTCTTGCAGGGTTTTTTTTCTCTTTCTTTTCTTTGTTGCCTATAAGTTTCACCTTTTTAGTTTCAATTTACCCTCTGCTATTTGAGCCTGTTTGTTTGATATCTTGTTCATTTGTGAAGATATTGTGTGCATTTGTTATGTGCGGTAAATCTGGCTGATTTTTCTTTTCTTTTGAATTCTTCTATTCTTAAATCAGTTATCTTTGAGCAACAAAGTAGTGCTAGCAAACAAGAGGCCCACACACTTGACCCTCTTCTTGAATCTATGGTTAATTCTAGTTGCAATTTTCACACTACTATTGATTTTTGTGATAAAATCATGCCTTCTCTCTCTTTAAATTGTTGCTTAAATGTATTTTGTTTGAATGTACTTGGGATACAAGATAAGTGGGATAGTACCGAAATAATATTTGTGGTCTGATAACTCTTGCCCTTTTGATGTAATAGGTCTAACAGAAACATGGTTATCAGATACTGACAATTTAACAGCTTATGATATGCATGGTTATATTGCTATTCATGTCCCTAGAATGGTAACAAAGTGCTCAGGGGGTTGTGTGTCAAAGGCTTGTGTGTTTTGGGTCTATTTCTTGACTTTTCAAAAGCCTTTGATATGGTTGACCACTCTGTTATTTTGTCTAAACTATCTTCATTTGGAGTACATGGAGTCCCACTAGAATGGGTAAGGTCTTATCTGTCGGGAAGATCTCAGTATCTTTCAGTTAATGGTAATTCTTCCACTACTTTGCCTATATTGAAGGGTGTCCCACAGGGCTCTTTGCTTGGACCACTTTTGTTTTTAATTTACATTAATGATCTCGTTGATGGTCTTCATCCCCTTGTGCACCCTATTCTTTTTGTTGATGACAGTAACTTTTTCATTGCTGCAGTGGACTTGCCATCTGCAACTTCCCTAGCTCAAGGTCTTCTTGATAAATTTAAAGATTGGTGCTGGTCAAATGGTATGACTCTCAACAGCCAGAAAACTGCCATTGTACACTTCAGGACCCCTTATCGTATGAGAGACGTAAGGGAGCCAATCATCCTGACTTATGGGAATGATGTTATACCGCAAGCTGCTATGGTGAAATTTCTTAGTGTGTATCTTGACTGTTTTCTCTCTTTTAAGCCTCACATAACTCACACCCGTTCCCTCATCTTCCGCCAGTCTTCAATGTTGCACCGGGTTAACTCATTTCTTCCACCAGGTGTTATGCTTTCTCTTTGTTATGCTTGTATTTTTCTTTACCTTTCTTATTCCTGCTGTCTGGGATAATATTAATAAATATCTTCTCTGCTCATTTCAAAGAGCCCAAAATAGAACAGTGAAGGCTACTTTTCTTCTCCCTAGGCCTTACCCTTCCTTTGACCTTTATAATGATACTGGAATAGCTCCGCTGGATAGTATTGTGGGTAAAAGTAATCTTTATTTAGCGCATTCTGCTTTTCTAGGTACACTTCCACCGCCTCTGCAGCAATTTTTATGGCAATATTTATGGTTGTTTTAGTGCTTTATTATTGTATTGTAAGGCCCACAACAAGCCAAGCTTCTTGGGCCAAATAATTTTTCTTTACGTTTGTAATAGTTTAGTATTAATAAAATGATTGATTGATTGATTGAAGTGAATGAGCTTTAATGAAAATCACACCTTCAGATTCAGTATAGCAGAAAACCCTATTACATAGATTTCCAGCTCATATCTGCAGAAATCTGCAACTTTGTATTTTTTGCCAGAAGAAAAATATATGAATATAGAAGGTCGTTACGTAAGTCAATTTGTAAATTACGTCAGAACCAAATTTAGAAACAGCCATTTAGCAAAAGAAAAGTAAGATTTTAATGCAAATTTTGTTTACTTATTCAATGAGGGTGAGCCAAAATAAAAGCTGCATTAACTAAAAAACGATCAGAAATTTAATTTAAAAAAACAAGTTTTTTTAACTGAAAGTAAGGAGCGACATTATAACATAAAACGAACAGAAATTATTCCGTATATGAAAGGGGCTGTTTCCTCATCAACGCATCGCTCTTTACGCTACAGTTAGACTCTTTTTCACAAGTCTACTTTTTAAAACAATAAAAAACTTTAGCATAAAGAGCGAGGCGTTAAGGAGGGAACAGCCCCTTTCATATACGGAATAATTTCTGCTCGTTTTAAGTTTTAATGTCACTCCTTACTTCCAGTTTAAAAAACTTGTTTTTTTATTTAATTCACAAAATGAGATGAGACGTCTATTACTACGCTATTTAGAATCGCATGCTCACCAATGGTCTGCATAGTACAGGTGCCAGTCTCCTAATTCTCTTTTTTCAGCTGGGAGTGCTATGCATGGCTGGGGGCAAATCATCCAACACTTTCCATGTTTTCCCCTAGATCTCTCCAGGTACTCCTTTGGAGCTGGCTCGACTCTGGCTAACCTTACAGAGTCACACCACTGACCCCTGTTCCAAACCAAATAACCAGCAACAGAAGGGCTTGAATCTCTGCACTTACAGACACAGGATTTCAAGTCTAGTGTGCTAACAACAGACATACAAGTTCTCAGATATAGACAATAAAAGTCCACTTTAACTTAAACACTGTAGGCTCTGGCTCGGTTACTGGCGAAGAGCATCCTTTTTTTACCTATTCAAAATGTTATGTCATATTCATCAATACAGTACGATTCTCATACTTTCCATAAAATAGAGTGTCATTGCCAATTTATGGTGAAAGCCATTATTGATGTATTGAAACATTTTTCGTTAAAAATAAAACTAAAGAAAGCACACTTTTACACCTCTACTCTCAAATCTGTGCTTATGGATGGGGTGGGTCAGGTCAATCTCAATAGTGGAACCTTATATATTTCATCCTGTGTATAGGCATCACTAACCCATTCTCCGCCCAGTGCCTGAATCCCAAACAAAATCAATTTTTTGATTGCCAAAATTTCTAATGCCAGAATTTTCTGAAGGCCTTTACTTTTTTTACCTAATGTTATTCAGGCCACACTTCTCAATTTTCCCAAGGCCACTAATTGTACGAATTTTGGTTTAATATTATACTGAATAATGCCAAGATACACCAAACGCTAGATGTTGGTAATTTTTTTTGGTTAACATTAGCATCTGGAGAGGATGCAGGATTTTGCCAGTTTGACGATTTTTGGTAGTTTCAAATACGCAAATTTTTGCATTTCTGACGTTCCATCATCACCTAAAGGACCTCAGACCCATATCTGTTAGGTTTTACAATCAATCTTCTTAATGGCATGCCAAAAAAAGGTTAAAAAAAACATCTAAAATAGGCTGAACTACTGACGATCAAACAAAATACCAATGTGTCTTCTCTCTCAATTTAATAAACTATCTTGTTTTTGAAAGCTTAAACCACAAGTTTTAATGTAATAGTGAGTCCTTTGAGAAAAAAGGGGGTACATACCATCAAGGGGGACATCATTATACTGTTTCATAGCCTTTATAGCATCCAGTCTTCGTTCGTAAACAACACTAGCTGTACCCAATGATCTTGCACTTCTATCATAGTGGACTGCAGCTGACTTTATTGGACCAAATTCTGAAAACAGCTCCTAAAACCCAAGATGAATTAATTAACAACCATGGCTGCCTCTTTAGGGGCAGTGTAAAACAGATTAATTAACTAACAGTTCTATAAACCAAACACCAAGTGGATTAAAATAATTAAAATACAGGGGTGTCAATTGAAAGGAAAGGAGCATTTGACCCCCTCCCCCCGGGTTTTGATAACTACTTTTTGGGTGTTTTCATCCAATACAAATGCCGTTTTTGAAATCGTCAATTTATATTTTTTTTAAAAAATTGCCCCCCCCCCCTGGTTAAAACAAGGAATTTTTTCTTCCCTGTATACATTCATGAATTGAAACAACTATTCAAAGAATCCAATAACTGAGCTGGTAGTAGTAGGAAAAAAAGAAGATGAGAACTCAATTGATTGTAGATAACTATATTGGCGTTGTCCTACTTAAAATTTTTATCAGTTGAGGTTTTTTAAAAAAAAACCGTTTGCTAAGCTGTTCTCAAAGGGAAGATCAACAGAAAGTTCAGATAAGGAGAATAAAAGAGGGATTAATATACATTATACTGTTGAAAATCCCCCTGAATTCAGCTCAGCAAAAGGTTTTTTTTACAATTATTTAAAAAGCAAAAAATGATATAATGTTCCCACTTAAGTTCCTTAAATTCTGACCTCTCTGCATTAATTAAAAATAACTAGTAAATAATTAAAACGCAAACATCCCTTTTTACAAATATAAGGGATTAGTTGCCCAGAGGATGCAACTCCAGGAGCTTTTAGTCTTAAGTTAATTTCACATTGCTCGAAGATCAAAACTCTTGTAGCTTTGGTCCCAGTACTCATTATTCCACTTAAAAATTCCCTCCCAGTTATTGTAATCTAAATGTATCCTTTCAATACCTCCTCTTTTCCTCCCTTGAGTCTTTCTTTATAGGACTAACTGAACCGAAAATTAACAAAAATTCTCCTTATCACAATACTGAAACCTTCAACAAGGCCAGAACAAATTTGTATCTTTACCTTAAATACTGATGCAAGTCACCAATTGAATTGGGTCCACCTACAAATTTGCGCTGAATAGAAAACTGTGTGCATAAAAATATGCTTTTTCAGTGTCAATTCCTCTCTTCTGAAATTGTGAATATACACACCTAGGACAATTTACAGCTGGAATGAGCTGAAATTCATTTATATTCTATATTTAGACAATAGTAAGAAGTTGGTAATACAAATGCTGGCAGTTATCCAGATTTTGTTATTTTTAATTTTTTTTGTTTTCTTAATAAATTCCTGACAAGCTTTTTATTTTTGCTTGGTTATTGGTGTTTATTGACTTGAAAGTGCAAATTTGGCACATTGGGGTTTGTGATAGACATTTTTAGAAATATCTGTCAACTAATGTTCCAATTCTCCAAAAGGTACCCAGAAAAATAAGCAAAATTGGGTGTGTTGAATCACAAAGGAATGGAGTGGTTCCGCTGCTGGTTGGTCTTTTAACTCTCTTAATAATACACAATCAAATAGAAGATCTTGGAATAGGTCAGTTTCCAGGCAGATACTTTTTGGTAAGGAAGTTAAAAAGACCTTGCCCAAAGTCATGAAGGTGCTGGTGTGTCAAGGTCAGCAATACACTAACTTTACATAGCAAATGCTTTACAAATTCAACACAATTTTCACCATTTAGTAAACAACAAAGTTTCTGAAGAGTAGGATGTGGCCTAATTATAATTATTGTACAATCAGCATTAATTTTGAAAAAAAGGTTATAATAATAAATGGTTATATATTAATTGGTTCAGGCAGTTATAAAAATAACAATAATATTTTATTCTTTTTTGTCTTTTATACAGCCTAGTTTTATACAGGTTGCTACTAGATGGTAGTATATCTGGAAGAAGGCCCCTTGTGAAACCAAGCTTGACATTCTTACTCTGTAGGACAACATGGTAGTTTTAGTGTTTCCCCAGCTTCTAATGGGCCCTAATTAGATGGCAAACCTTGCCAATTGGTAAATTTTCATGTTCAACTCAAAACAAAAATGAATCTTTTCTTCTATATTCAAATTATTTTTTTAGCAGGAGGCCAATTTGACTTTCAAGATATTCAGCAGTCAACAGCGAAGATACTTACAAATCAGTTTGATGCTCAGTAAAATTCATTAAGCTCTATCAAGTAAAGGAGGGTGTAAAGGAGGTGGGCCTTGGGGAGTAAAGGGTTGTCTTGGTTCAACTGTAGTTAGTAGTCAAGTGTCCATTGGTGGTAGCAAGTATTTCTATATATAGTCTTGTATATAGGCCAAATTATGCATACTGGGGATCAAGGATGCATGCAGGGGGAGAGGGGCTTGTCTCCCTCTGAAATCCTAAATTGTCTGAAGTCCTACATTGCCTGTGAAATTGTCTGTGAATTTCAGGGTACTTCTTATTGTACTTATTAAATAAAAGTGCATTATTATTGGTCCCTCTTCCCAAAGAAAAAAAAAGAAGCTCCCTCTTTGCCTCCCCCTGCAAATATCTTGTTTGCACTAACCCCCCACTCACAAAAATGTTTGATGACAAAGCCCCTTCCCCCATCCCACTTGATTTTACTAAGAAACATGACAAGGCCAATGAAGTAGAAATGGAATCTGAAAAATGTTGTCATTGTCTCATAACTAGAGGGGAAGTTACAGTCAAATGTTACAAATCACAAATAACCTCTCAAAACTTTTTAGAGGTATTAGTCTTGCCTAAAATTAATATATAATAATTCGAATCAAAATACACAGCACAGGACCAAGTCCAATATCTCCTGATAAGTTTGAAGACCCCTCTTCATTAAAATGAAAAAATATATACCTAAAAAGCTTTTTGGTTCTGACCCCTCCCCAATAAAAGAATTTCAGATGTGCATGCATGGATGGTAACATTACTTTAAACATAATTTCACTTGGATAATTGAAACATAGTCATTTAAAAACATAAATTTATTTATTTTGATCCCCTTAGAATTGGACCTAATTGTTCTGAAGGATGGCATTGACGATAAATGGACCAAAATAGATGAAACCAAGGCTGTAATGTTAACCAGGCATGAAATCAGTGTTTACTTTTACTGAAATTAGACCAAAGAACACTTTGGCATCCCTGGATTTACAATAGTTTCAAACCTTGTGAATCGTCAAGGAAGAGGAATTGTCTTCTATATCACATCAACCCTGAAAGTAGGAACTCTAAAACATCATCTCAATATGGGCCCTTCAATTCAAAGCTTGGTAGATATCCAATAACAGAAACCTCAGTTGATAAGAATAGTATAACCAATCCTGGTTATATTATTTGCTTGCCAAACGCAATCCTCTTGAGGCAGCCAGAAGGATCAAGAAGACAAGGCTGTCCTAGAAACACACAGAGACATTCACACAGAAGAGACTTGTCAAATGTACATCCGTCCCAATAGCCCAAATGGGAAGACGTACTAGCTTCAGCACACCTCCAAGATGACTGGAGACGTTTTGTGGATGCCCTAGGTGCCTCTGGAGGCACAGGAGGAACTAAGGTCTAAGGTAACCACCCCTGGAGATATAGCCAAAGTCCTGAATAAGCAGTTCAAGTCAGTTTTCACACCTCCAGATAATGCTCCCCTGCCAGAAATGCTGGATTACAATTAGACCCCAGCGCCGCGCCGGCGGATCGATCGAACACCGCCGACAAGAGGCCCGGTCGAACGCCGCCGGCGCGCCGCAGGTGCGCCGTCGCAGGCAAAGGCGGCGGCGTTCGGTCGACTTTAAATTAATTTTGCGACAATTCTTTATTGCGTCAACTGCAAAGTCAGAGCTTTTTCTTCTCGTGTGATTTAGTATTTCAATTTTCCTGATTAGAAATCAAGCAGGGATTGCACTATCCCCGAATTTTCGAGTATTTCCCCGAAAATCTATGCGTCCCCCCGAAAAAAAAATTGGCTCCTCAAATCCCCGAAAATCACACAATCACGGTGCCACCCCTAGCGATTTATCACCAGTGACTTTCCCTGCCAAACATTACTTTGCATACCATAATTCTTCACTACTCTCTGGTTCGTTAATTTTCGTCTCTTGTTACTTTGCATAAAAACCAGACAAATGCAATATGCAATTGCATTGCAAATATTGCAACATACACAGTTCTTCATATGTTGACAAAAAGAGTATCGTCTTCACGAAATGAGTTTAAATCATTTCGAATCCAGTTTCCCACTTGCAATTCCTTACATCATTCGCACTCAAGAATTTATTTTCAAGTTGAATAGAATTATATAACACCCCATTCACTACAATTTGATTTTGAAGTTGATAGCAGAAAGATCGTTTCCACAACTGAATTGTAAGTTTGGAGAATTTTTTTTTTCTTTTGCTGTTTTTAGATAAGGTTTTTATTAATGTTTAATACTCAATTGTTGAACTCCTGATAGATTAAACAAAATACAATCTTCTGTCTTAAATATTTTAGCCCCCCTCCCAAAAAAAACCTTTTGGGACATAATTTAGCTATAGACTAAGCTATGTACAAGGTTGGGGAATTAAATATTGAAACGGAAGTTACCCCAAAAATATGATTCATAAAAAAATTTAAATTATTGCCTATAGGGGGGGGGGGGATAGGGAGCTATCATTTTTAAATGATAATACCTCATTTTTAAATGATAATACCTCATTTTTAAATGATAATACCTCATTTTTTATATTGAAAGCAGGGATGCCAAAAAGTTTTTTTTTTTTTTTCATTTAAAGTGGAGACGGAAGAAAATACTATCAAATTCCCAGGGAAACCATTGAAATATTTTGATAGACCCAGGGCCCCCTATTGGGACTTGTTCATTGTCTTGGGTATTTGCGATTCCTCATAGGCTACTGGCCCCAATTTTGCTTTTGTGTGTGCTCCCTTTTAATTAGCTTCTTTGGATATTATTGAGTGCCGTGGCGAATTTATGACTCAATTTTTCAATAAGTCAAGGTATATCTGAATAATTTCGCCTTTTTTGTTGTTGTCTTCGTACCCCTTTACTCATACCGTCAATTTTTTTTTCAAGGAACACTAAGCTTTTTAACGTTATTTCGCGTGTTTTTTTGAACCATATAGTGACCTAGTTAATTATTAAATAAGTTATTTTTTTAATTTAAAGCAGAGACGGTATCCTAGCAAGGTGGTATCCAGCGGGGGGGTAGGGAGGTATTACATTTAAATTATAAAATCTAGATTTTTTTTTTTAATGAAAGCAGGGATGCAAAAAAGTTAATTTTTTTTTAATTTAAAGGAGAGACGGCATCCTATCAAGGTGGTATCCAGAGGGGGGGGGGGTTGGGAGCTATCATATTTAAATGATAATACCGCGAATTTTTTTTTTTAAGCAGGGATGCAAATAAGTCAATTATTTTTTTTTTTACTTAAAGTAGAGACGGTATCCTATCAAGATGATGGTATCCAGAGGGGGGGGCATAGGGAGTTATTATATTGAAGTGATAGTACCTTGATTTGTTTTTTTACTGAAAGCAAGGATGGCAAAAATTTATTTTTTTTAATTTAAGTGAAGACGGTATTCTATCAAGGTGGTATCCAGAGGGGGGGGGGCGATAGGGAGATATTATATTTAAATGATAGTATGTCAAATTTATTTATTTTTTAAAGCAGGGATGCCAAAAAGTTAATAATTTCTTTAATTTAAAGAAGAGAAGGTACCCTATCAAGGTACATGGTATCAAGGGGGGGGGGGTTATGGATGTATTTTATTTAAAAGATAATATTTTGATTTTTTTATTGAAAGCAAGGGTGCCAAGAAGTTTTTTTTTTTAATTTAAAGCAGAGACAGTATCCTATCAAGATGGTATCCATGGGGGGGGGGGCATCGGGAGTTATTATATTTAAGTGATAGTACCTTGATTTTTTTTTATTATTGAAAGCAGGGATGCCAAAAAGCTATTTTTTTTCATTTAAAGTAGAGACGGTATCCTGGCAAGTCGGTATCCAGAGGTGGGGGGGCATAGGGAGTTATTATATTTAAGTGATAGTACCTGGGTTTTTTTTTTATTGAAAGCAGGGACGCCAAAAAGTTATTTTTATTTTAATTTAAAGCAGAGACGGTATCCTATCAAGGTGGTATCCAGAGGGGGGGGGAATTATTATATTCAAGTAATAATATCTGGAATTTTCTTATTGAAAGCAGCCTCAGTCCAAACAAAGTGAATAAGTTGATTTTTATTCGTGACAAATATAGCCACATCCCGCAGTTAGAATAGACTTCCAAGTTTGACTGAAGGAATTTTTTTCCACCAGTTGACCCCTAGATTTTTTGTCCCTCTTCACTATTTTGAAATATACCTTTTTTTACACTTACTAATATTTGGACTTTCATTAGTATACCAGCTTACCAGTCACGCGTTGCCACAATCTTAAAAGATAGGAAATTCAATGAGAATACCCCTAAGGAAAATTTCTAAACGTTCACTGTCTTCGTTAAAAGTTTGTAACGCCATAATGTTTTCATTTTAGTTTAATTATAATTGAGAAACATATTCGAATCATACAACATTACGTTGAACTGCTATTCATGCTCTTCGAAAAGCGGTTCAAGTGTCTGATATTGTCCATTATATAAATTCATTCAAGTTCGACCAAGCTAATTGGTTGAGACTGACACATTGATTGGAAATTAACTTCCATTTTCCTTCCAGTACTGAGGTGGGTCATCCACATTTCGTCATTGGGAACTGATGCTTGATTATTTTTTAAGGTAAAATTTTAAGTTATCCTATTCAAAACGATTGTGGAAAAAATTGGTAGGATAGGTTGATGTGTTTTACATATATTTCTGCTTGCATATGTATGTTCTTCTGTGTATTGTAAATATAGTTTTATGTATGGTATATTTCGACAGTTGGGTAATATTTTGAAATATGAATAAACACATGTAAATCAAAGAAGGAAGAAGCCAAGCAAAAATACTCCTTTCAATATCTTTGTCCAATTCCAATCACAATTTAAAAATTAACAAGATTTTCGTGAGTTATGCCTGATGTATTTTTTTTTTTTTTTTTATTAAAACCCATTTTTAATACAAGGAAGGCTTTTTAGGAATTTAAAAGAGCAAAAAAAAACGATCAATATCAAAGTCGCCCATTGCAACTGTTTTAAAGGTGACAAAGCAGATATTGGCAAAGGGCATTATGAAAAAATTAAACTTCTAATTTCAAACTTGTATTCGAAGTTTTTACCCAAATAACTGACGAATTTTGTGATAAGGTATTAAAAGTCTTGTGTACAGTAATGCTCGATAAAAAAACACTACTAATTTTGATAATTATTTATGTTAAGAATACATAGCTAATGGATACTTCAACTATTATGCAAGGGTTCTGAAACGCCACAGCCATTTCGTTTCTACCAGATTTCTACTTCTCTTGATGAATGACAAAGACGACCAGTTTCCAGCCAGCGACTTGTGAAGTTTTGAACTCATGAATAGGCTTGAATCTGTTGTAAATTTAAGCTGTGATTTGAGAAAGACTGATGAAAACATTAATGTTTGCGGTCAACATTGATCGCGCCGGCGGCACGCCACCGACATCTTACCGGCGACGCGCCGCCGACATCTTACCGGCGGCGCGCTGTTTTTGGCCCCGCTGCCGCCGGTCTTCCCTCATCGGCACGGCACCGGGGTCTAATTACAATATTGAGAAACCTATACAAGTTATTATCATCAAACCTCTGGAGGTAGAACTGCAGCTCAAAAGATTTAATCCAAATAAGTCTGTTGTCCCTGATGGATTTCATCCCCAGACTTAACAAAACTGTTCCAAAAGTCTCTGGATGCCAAAGTAGTTCCTCAAGATTGGCAAAATGCAAATATTACACCTGTCCACAAAGGCGAAAGTAGGAATAATGTTACCGACGACCAACCCATTAGCATTACCTCAACAGTTGGTAAAATTCTTGAAGGAATTATAAATACCACAGTTACAAAACCTTTATTTGACAACAAACTACTTACAGACAGACAGCCAACATGGCTTCAGATCTGGAGGTTGTAGAATGGGTGATGCAGTTCCTTTCAGGAAGAAAGGGTATTTGGGTGTTACAAGTTAGGAGCTATTTGAAGTTAGGGTATTTGGGGATGATGGGTAAGAATTCTCCTCAGAAGTTGATAATGAAGTGCCTCAGGGGACAATCTTAGGTCCAACATTGTTCAATGTTTTCATTAATGATGCTCCAGAAGCTATAAGAAATAAGATGAGCCTTTATGCTGATGTTCAAAAGTTTATTGGCTCTGCAGTCATCAGTTACAAGGGTTTCTATACTAGAAGACCTAAATTTGATTTCACTATAAATTCAAGTTCACAAATTTGAATTTAACATTCAGAAGTGCAATTCAAAACACTTTGGGAGAATTAACGTTAGGAGGCAGTACTATATGATAGGAGAGGATGGTTCAAGACAATTGATTGACTCTTTGGCAGAGGGGAGAGATTTGGGAATTGTTGTTGATGAGGAACTAAAATTTAACAAGCATGCTCAAACAGCAGTTGCCAAAGCATCCCAGCCCCTTGGCATAATCAAGTGTACTATACACAACAGATCACCCAAAGTTATGACCAAATTGTGCAAGGGTCTTGTGCAATCATTGCTAAAATTTGGGATGTGTGTTGCAACGTACCTGATCAAGGGTGATCTGCAAAAAATAGAATATGTCCAAAGACAAACAAAAAAAGCTGTTTATGGATGCACGAATCTTGACTATCCATCTCAATTGAATAAGCTAAAGCTCCCAAAACATGTGTACAGGCATCAAAGAGGTGATAACATAATGACTTAAAGCTTTGGAATGCTGACTTCTCCTGTCAAAAGTCCTTTCAATTTGATGAATCCTCCAAACACGAGGGTGCATAATAAGAAGTTGTCCCAGAAGAAGGCAGATACCTGAGTCTGCAACCACTACTCCTCCTATTGAGTGATTACTCATTGGAATAATCTTCCTGATACTGCTGTGATTGCTCCCTCTGTTGATGCTTTTAAGATTGCTGCTGACAAGAGTTGGTCCATTGAACCATGGAAGACAGAGTGAGATGTAATTGAGTCAGTGGCTCCCAATCATAACTAACCAGCAACTCTACAGTATTTGTCCTTATTTTTCTGGACAATGCAGTTCAAGGTAATAAAAAGGGCAAGAAATTTTCCTAAAATAATCAGTATCTGCCAATATGGTAACAGAACCCAGCAGAGTACCAAACAACCTAAGGATTTCAACCTTTCTGATGAACTTGTGACAAGCAATATTGCTTCAAGCAAACTAGAGGTAGATCTCCATAAAAAATAAATAATTACTTACACGAATATCTTTGTCATTCACTTGAAAATCGAGATTAGATATGAGTAGTTTTGTTTCACCACCACCAAGCTTTGCTCTTACAGCTGGCCTTCTTATTTCAGCTGACTGAAAGGATTTTCGAGCCTGAAAAAAAATATGATCAACTTTATCATATTCACACTCCCTATTCAGAGTAATTGTCAAAGTACATGTTTAAATCCTATGGCAAGTAGATGTGAACTATCTTCATATACAATTTTTTTTAAACAGAGTTTTTAAATCTTTACCACCTCACAAGCCTACTGGAGGCATAAGGCATTGTAAAAGACTGAACCAGTGAACACAGCTGGTCTAGTCATACAATAATTCCTTTCATACTACAAAAAAAAAATAGACTGTAAATCAAAAGAATATTCAGGCCATGATAATGCTTTTAATTCCGTTTGATATTATATTATTTACAGAGAATAGCAATAGAGAGAGGACTTTTTGAGAGGTTGTTTTTCATTTATCCTAGTTTAATGGGACTGTCAGACACAGGTCTATGGCACAAGTTAGGACCTGGGATGGTTTCTTGGGTTCTCTGAAGACAGCTAATACCTGTCCTAGCTTTAAAATAAGAAGAAAATTAGCTTAGCTAGGTGGTCCTCAGGATGTCAGCCTGATTCTGAGCTAAACTTATTTTTTAAAGTTGATCATTAACTTTTGTTTTTTCAAAGTTGATCACAAAAAATTGTGCTTAAGCTTAACATATTCACACTCCCTTTTCAGGGTAACTGTCAAAGTACATGTTTAAATCCTTTAGCAAGTAGGTGTAACTGATCTTCAAATAAACATTTTATAGAGCAGATTCTTTAATATTTACCACCTGACAAGCCTGCTGGAAGATAGGTATAAGGAATTGCAAAAGACTGCTTGACATTCAAAAGAAATTTTGTGGTTGTAATGCAACTAAGAGCTTAATTAATAGTTGGCCATCATTATAAATATCAAACGCTATTTCTTAAGATGTAGAACAAAACATTCTTGATATCAAGACCTGATTTCTCAAGGTTTGAGAACAATTTATCATTATAATTGCTTTGTAGTGCAATTCTAAAATTGTCTGTTTTTTATTTACTCTAACATTCATTACATTGCTTATTTTACATCACTTAAGCAGGCTTCACACTGGTTTACTAAAGGTCCTTAAGATTATAAACTTGACTCTGATTCTCAGATCAGTTTTTGCTGAACAAATATAGAACCATTTACATTTCAATGTCAAGCAGATTAAGACCCATTCACAATGAAATTAACTGTTACTGAGATTTAACTAGCACTAATTTGAGTCAATCTGATTTTTCATATAATTTTCTGATTGGCTTAAATTAGTCTTAGCTAAATCTTGGTATATCAGTGAAATCTCATTGTGAATGGGGCTTCAAATTACACTTACAGAACAGTCAAGGTAAATAACAAAGGTAAAGAATACAGGATTGGACTTTACCTTCATTACCTTAAATCACATTGTCCAGAAAATAAAGAATTAATCCTGTGGGTGCTCATTGGTCAAGATGTTGAGCCAACTTGTTGGCTGCATCCCATTCATGAAGCCATGGCTCAGACAACCAATCTTTGTTGACAGCTCCCTTGAAGGCCTCAACACTATGGGCTGAGACTGTTCCTAACAAATGTTACCCTGTAACAGCCCACTGTAACCAACAGTTACAAAACAACTGGCTAGTGAGAAAAAATTACCATTTGCAGCTGATTTTGGAATCATATCATTACTTTTATTGGTACTTGTGTGTTATAGCAACCACAATGTTGTTCTTGAACTGAGTAAAACTGAAAGGCCACAAATGTAACTTTAACCTAAACAAAAGCACTAACTAGCAATCTAGAAATACTTCTCTTTTTATTGGTACTGTTGTACTATCTGTAACAAACACATGATATTGTACATTGAACATGCTAAAGAAACTAGCCAAACAGGTTTCTTTCAAAAGACAATTCCTATGCTGAAGATTCTAAACATTGATTTATCTGTGTGTTTACAATATTTGAACTTTTGTTTTTGGGGGTTTAGAGGCAAAAAAAGGTACCTAGGTTAGGTTACGTATTTAATATATGCTATGCTTTACCCTCAACCCCCTGATCTGCTAATATATAGCCAAAATTTGTTTTTCAACTATTATATTTTTATCCTATTTTGTTTTATTTCACTAGCATTAACCAAACTTCACTTCTTGCATGCATTACAGATAATACAACAGTAGCAGCTAGTAGAGTAGAGTATACAACAGTAGCAGCTAATATGTAGAGTAGCAGCTCTTTGAGAGCTGCTACTCTACATATTCACCAAATGATTAAAAATGGGGGAAGGGATAAGTGAAGTATTACACTTTTAAGAATGAAAGCTACTTGTGCATTATATGGTACCCACGAAAGAAGTCAAGTTTGGCTAATGCTAATGAAGTATAATAAAATAGGATGAATATATAATAGTTTAGAAACAAATTTGGGTTTTATATTTGCACATTCGGGGGGGGGGGGGTAAATCATTGCATATATTAAAAACATAACCTAACCTAGGTACCTCCCCCCCCTAAACCCAAAAAGCAACAGTTTAAATATTGTAAATGCAACAAAAACCATGCTTTGCATTCCATTTCTCTATTGCAAATACCTGTTTGATGGGTATCCATTAGTAGTTCCTTGTACAATATATAGCAGTGGGTACCATAAAGTGCACAAGAACCAAATAAAATTGCCTTGGCCTTTTCTTATTGTCATTTTAAAGCAGCCTGGTTTTTCAAACTTTTGAAGCTTTATTCAAATGTTACCTTCTTCTTAAATTTACAAAAAGAAGACAACAATAGGCTATGTGAAATGCTGATGCCCTTAGTTAGTCACAGGTTCTCATTAAACTAAGGTAAAAAAAAAAAACCAGTAGGCCTATGCAATTGAGCAAAATTATGTTAAACTCAAACCCTAACATCTTGTTACTAAATAGGAACTGAGAAGAATTGTACATATCAATGAATAGCTAAGGATTTAAGCTAAGCATCAATACCTTAAATTATACAAATTGCAGCTAGGAGCAATCTAAGAATTTCTCCATGTAGAGCTCTGGAATGATGACTAATTGTATGGAAGAATCACTGGTGACCAGGTGCTGCTCCATCTTTGATAGCATCCCAATTGAATTTACACTCTTTGGAGAACCAATCAGCATCTAGCCTTCATTTAAAAACATCAATGGATTCAGCAATAACAGTTTCATTAGATAATTTGTTCCAATTGCTGACAATACATGTTGAGAAGAATTGAGTACAGACACTAGATGTTGTAGACTGCTTGACAAGTTTCAGTTGATGACCTCTAGTTCTTGAATTGGTACTAATAGTAGGGAATAATGATGGTAGAATGTTAACCCTCAATAACTTAAAGGCTAAAATGGCATCCCCTCTATTTCTCCTGTATACAAGTGTAGGGAGATTCAACTTTGATAGTCTTACAGGATAGGAAAGCTCTTGTATGCCAGATATCACTATAGTGGCATGTCTCTGCACATCTTCAAGAACTTTCATAACCTTTTTAAAATATGAAAAGGCAAGTGACATTCCAAATTCAAGCTTAGGATCCATAAGTCCCTTATAAAGAAGATTGAAGACTAAACAGGAACAAGTACAAATAGTACACTTAATCAAGCCCAAGGTTAAGCTAGCCTCAGCAGAAGACCTCTTAGCATGAATGCTGAATTTTAATTCATTGTCAATAGTGACACCAAGATCTTGCTCATTATTAACAGAGGAGAGTGGGTGCCCTAAGAAAAAATAAGAGCAGCATGGATTCTGTTTGCCAAAGTGAATGATATGCAGGCCTCCCGCTAGATTTTTTGTGAAAAATATGAACTTTTGACCACAAAAATATGAACTTTTGATTGCGCTTTTTATGAACCTAAATTTACGATATGTGCACCTCAGAAACTGTCCAAGGGCATAAAAAGTGGCAGTTGGTGTTTTCATCACTGGTGCACATATTCTTCTTGTTTTTTTTTTTTGTTTTTTTCATGAGTTCAGTTAAATGCGTTTAATTTGTATAAAAGTACAAAATACAATAGTACAAAATAGTTCACTCTACTTGTTCCTTTTGGCAAAATATGACAAAATTAAGGACGGCTTTTGTTTGTTTACCCTGCTCTGTATCAGCTCAACCTCTCTGGCTGCCTCATCTTCTTTACGCATCTTCCAGCTCAAAGCCTTGATCATACTTTGTGCAAGGCTTATTTCTACAAAGTCTTTGGCATCTATGGCTTTTTTCAGCTTCTCATTAGCTTCTTGAAGAAGCGTTTCTGCTACTTGTCTCTTCTCCTTTTCAACTGACTTCTTCTCACTCAAATCTTTTACCAGGTGTTCAATGGTTTTCTTCTCAGATAACATCCTATTTTTTTCCTCTTCTTCTTCTTTCCTTTTGGACGCCTCTTCATCCTGTCTAGATCGCTCTGCTTCCAGGTACAGTTTATAACTCTGGCACGCATTTTGCCCCAAATTCAACAGCTCTCTGGTAATAGAGACTATCTTGGGCCTGTTCTCAAACTTCTTTAAAGCATCAGAGACTATCAGTCTAGCATTGAGCATTTTGACTTTCATTGATGATTTTTCCTTGGTCATGATCTGTCCTGACCGGGAAAAATCACATTCAACATCAGCATTCCCATGCAACATGCAGAGATTTGCTTTTACTATCTTTGAAACAAGGGGATATTTTATCTGTCCTTGATGGTTTTTCAGACTAAAACCCGAGTTCCATAAATGCATGTTGCATGTCCCAATGTCAGCTAGGCCTTGGTTGCTGCACACAGTTCAAACTTTTGAATCAAATAACGTCCAAACTTTCTTGTTGACATTAGGTCCGTCACTTCTCAGCATCAAGACTTGACAGAGATCAAGGTTAGCATCCTTTCGAGCTTGTAGTAGGTGCTGGTGTAAATCTTCTGCTTTTGCGTGTCCTATGAAAAATGACTGTAGGTGACATACAAAGACTCTTTCTATGGTCTCTGACCAGTATCTAATCATGATATTCAACTTCTTTGCACCTTTGGCATTTGTAGTCTCATTGTAAAGCAATGCCAAGTAAGAAGATCCAATGTCACATAGAAGGTCCTTGCAAAAAGCATTAGTGTGAATCCATGTAAAAAAAAAAAGAAAAAGAAAACAATAATCAATCAACTTATGATCTTCTGGAAAGAAGTTATGTTACAGCTCATAAGCTTAAATCAACTATTTAGGAATATTACTACTAGAAAACTAGCAAAGACTCAAGCCAGAAAATAAAAAATACTAAAAAATAGCTTAGTATAAGAAGATATGGGGGCAACTTAGGAACAAAATTATATGTAGCGATGTAGTAGTAAATAGAAGAAAATGCATGTTCACAAAACAGGCATTGATACAGTTTAAAACGTTTTAAATAAAACTCTTGCACATTTGCTTTGCTTGTCCTTTATAAGGAAAAACACAGCAACCGCAAGTACTTTCCAGCTGATGGCAAGAAAAATATGAACTTTATGAACCTTTTTTTCTAAATTATGAATCATTTATGAACCTAGGTTAAAAATATGAACTTTTTTCATAATTATGAACCCAGTGGGAGGCCTGGATATGGCACTTGGCAACATTCAATTCAAGAAGCCAGGCCTCAGCCCATTGACCCAGCAGATGAAGATTATTTTGTAGCAGGGCATGATCTTCACAGGACAAAGCTGGTCCAAGAAGCTTCAGGTAATCTGCATAAAGAGTTGAACTACTGCTGATAATGGAAGGAGCATCATTGATGAAAACATTAAATAGTGTGGGACACAAGACACTTCCCTGAGGAAGTCCACTCAGAACACACATTGAGGAAGAAAGAATACAATCTTCAGAGTCATCAAACAACTGAACACATTGGTTTTGTGAGTAACGAAAGTCAAGGATCCAGAGCAGGGATTTCTCTTTGAGCTTAATTGCATGCAATTTAATTGCAAGTCAATTGTGACACACTTTATCAAGAGCCTTAGAAAAGTCAAGCAGAATCATGTCAGCAGGAACCCCAATATCAAGCAACTTGGTGATGTAATTATATGATTCAAGGAGTTGGTCTCAACAGATCTTGCAGAACGAAAGCCATGTTGTGAACTGTGTAAAACATTGTTTGTTTCATGGTGCTTAACAACTGCAGAGTTGATTATTCTTTCAAGAACCTTAACAACTGCTGATGGGTTGATAATTTTCAGTAAGTTCCTTTCTACCTTTTTAAAACAGGAACAATATTTACAGTTTTCCAATCCTGAGGTAGTCTAGAAAGATTTAATGATAGTTTGAACAGCAGGGAAAGAGGTTGACACAAAACTGTATGACATTCATGTAGGATATGTGGGTGAATGCTGTCTGGGCCAGCAGATTTATGCAGTTTGAGGGATGTCAGTTCCTTTAGAACCAAAGCAACAATAGGCTATGGTTATTATTAAAATTACTTAAGATCAAACACTTGAAATTTTGGGTTTATTGACTTACCTAGAAGGATGTTTTTCCAGAAATACCAATTATCCTATTTTGATGTATACAGAGTAAAATACCTCTTTTGGGGAAAGACCACTTTTCTTCAACATTCCAGAAAAATAGAGAAGGGTGTTTGGATTGCCTCTATTTAACTACAGCATGAAATAATATGACTATAGTAACAAGATCCTGCCTATTATCCACCTTCTTGGTGAAATTTACACCAATAATTTGTCATCACAAAATTCAAAATCTGGTCTCTGTTTGGATAAGTACTTGGAAAGGAAAAAATATATTTAATATTTGCAATTTATGGAATAAATATCAAGCAATGGCAGTTACACTTTTAGAATAAAAAAACAATAAGTTTTCTGTTTATATCTGCATAAAACTGGAACACTGAAAGTATAAGACAGAGAACTATCAGCTTAATCTCAGTTGTAGCAAAAACCCTGGAATGCATTGTGAACACCAAAATACTAACACATCTTCTGTCCAGCAGTATAGTGTAACTGGACTAGCATGGCTTCCTTCATGGAAAGTCAGTTGAGACCAACTTACTTGAAACCTACAATATCATCACTGACCTTCTAAAGAGGGGATCACCTGTTGATCTTACCAAAGCATTTGACAATGTGTCCCACGGATGCCTTAGGGCCAAATTATTGGCAATTGGCATCTATAATGACGTAGTAAAATGGGTGATGAATTTCCTGACAGACTGAGAGTAGCAGGTCCAACTTTTCACCAATGATGGCAATTAAGTATTCTCTGAACCATGTGATGTTGTCAGTGAAGTTCCTCAGGGTATTGTCCTAGGCCCTACCCTCTTTCTCATTTACATAAATGATATGACAAAGGAAGCTGCAAATAACATCAGGTTTTGCACTGATGACTCCAAGCTTTTTGGACCAGCTGTTCAACAAAGTCTGCAATCAGGCCTCCAGAAAATCCAGAAGTGGACCAGTGAATGGCTGCTTGAGTTTAACATTAATAAATGCAGTGTTCTCCATTTTGGCAATTACAATCCTCACCACCAGTATACCATGCATGACCAGAAGTTGCAGTCTGATATTCAGCTACAAACCAGTTGTAAAGAATGAGACTTGGGAGTAATCATTGATGAGCAACTAAAGCTCCATGGGCAGTGGCAACAAGTGGTGTCAAAATCTAAATCAAGTCTAGGCCTAATGAAATGCACTATCACCAGCCACTCCTGTACTGTCTTCCTGAGACTTTAGGCCTGTTTTTTAGCACTAAGATCTTACATCTTTCTGTAAAGATTATTGTTTTTTAACTTATCTTTGTTCTAAGATCTCACATCTCACTGATGTTAGCAAAAAGTGTGAAGACCACCACTGTTCTGCCATATAGAACAATGATGAGAGAACTTTGATGATCTACTCATCATTGTTCTCAGACCGCCGATCAGAGCAGAATGATGAAAGATTCTTGCACAAAAACAACCAAAGATATAAGATCTTTGTTCAAAGATTTCACTTTTAAGCATTTTCTGACAAAAGATGTAAGATCTTAGCACATTGATGAGTGAAAAAACACCCCTTTTGCATGGCTATTGTTAGGCTGTTCTTGGACTTTGGAAAATGTCTGACCTCCCCCTCCTACAAACATGACACCAAAATAACTGGAGTTCAAAGATGTGCCACCAAATCCATCAAGGGTCTGCAAAATATGATATATGATAAGAGACTGGAGCACCTACAACTACCAACGCTGGTCTTCAGACATGACAGATGTGATAGCCTACTGACCTACAAATATAATAGTAAACCAAACAACACCCTCCTCACAAAACATACAGGTCAACACAACACTAGAGGATACTCACAGAAGCAAGCAAAGCAAAGAGAGATGACCAGAATGCACCAAAAAATTTTTACCAAGTGTATTTACAACAACTGGAACAACATCCAAGACAAAACCATGACTGTACCCACTAGTGCCTCCTTCAATGAAAGACTTGACAAAGAATGGAACAAAAAGCCATGGAAATTTAAGTGGGGCAGTCTATCCCTCTTAGCTACCAACTAATAGAACATCACTGGGCCCAGTTCACAGTGGCATTCCAAATTAAAATCATTAATACAGAGCAGAACAGGGTCAATATCTACCAAATCATATTATTGAGTTAGGACTAAAGTGAATACACCATTTGATGCCTTTTTTTATGCTGATAACGAATATACAAATCATTTCTATCATAGATAAATTTCCGCCCCCCCCCTATATATATGCCCATTAGGGGGTAGGGTCGGTATAGCCTATTTAGGGGGGGGGGGGTTGAAATTCATTTCCGACATAAATGCTTTTTATATTTGTAATCAGCATAAAAAAAAGGCATTGAATGGTGTATTCACTTTATTTGAAACTCAATAATATGATTTGGTATATATTGACCCAGAACAGATCCAGCACAGACCTTATTTTGCTCTGAAGTGTGAATTAAGGTAATATATAGGCTAAGCTACCTCAAAAAGAGGCATAGGCCTAGGTCTTTCCCAAAAAGAGGTCTTCTATCCTACCTTAAATTGTTAATGAATAAAAAATTATGATAAATATATACCAAATCATATTATTGAGTTAGGAATAAAGTGAATCTACACCATTCAATACCTTTTTTATGCTGATTACAAATATAATAATCATTTCTATCATAAATGAATTTCAGCCCCCCCCCCCCCCTCTATATGCCAATTCAGGGTATATAGGTCTATTTCTACATTAGGGGGGGCTGGGGGCAAATTTTGATTCTGATGTAAATAGGAGGTAACTTTAAACTTTACCCCCACCCCCCTTATGTAGAAATATATACCCTGAATTGGCATATATAGGGGGGGGGCTAAAATTCATTTCCAATAGAAATAATTATTATATTTGTAATCAGCATAAAAAAAGGGGTTCATTTCTACCAAATCATATTATTGAGTTAGGAATAAAGTGAATACACCATTCAATGCCTTTTTTTATGCTGATTACAAATATAATAATCATTTTTATTGGAAATGAATTTCAGCCCCCCCCCCCTATATATGCCAATTCAGGGTATGCCTATATATTTCTACATTAGGGGGGAGTGGGGGTAAAGTTTAAACTTACCTCCAATTACATCAGAAACAAAATTTGCCCCCCCCTAATGTGGAAATATATAGCCTACCCTGAATTGGCATATATAGGGGGGGGGGGGCTGAAATTCATGTCCAATAGAAATGATTATTATATTTGTAATCAGCATAAAAAAAGGCATTGAGTGGTATATTCACTTTATGCATAAGTCAATAATATGATTTGGTAGAAATTTACTAAAAAAGGCATCAAATGGTGTATTCACTTTATTCCTAACTCAATAATGTGATTTGGTATATATTTACAAAATTATATCATGCTAGGGAGTTATTATTAATAAAGGCTATTAATTAGGCCATAGAAGCAGGCCAAGACCTTCAATGCAGTTGATAGGCTAGGATAAACACAGCCCATCCTTGAACTGCTTTGAATTCCAAAATCAGCATAGGGTACAGCCAAGCTTTGACGGCAAATTAAATAATAGCAAAGCAATTACTACCATACTTACACTTATCTGGTTTCTGGAACGACTGGGGCTTCCTCGTCCTCTAGGACTGCCCCTACCTCTTAGTCCACCTCGTCCACGCCTACCACCTCTTCTCATTTGAAGACTTCCACGCTTTGTGACTGCACCACCTCTACCTTTTCTTACATTTATTTTTCTGGCTTTAATAAACTCATCCAGGGACTGATCCATTTTTAATTTTTGAAACTTCTGAGCTTTAAATTTATATCAAAATGGCGTTATAATGAATATGATGAACAGCAAAGAGAATGAATATGAAGATTTATTGTGCGCTATAGTAATGGTACCTATATTTTCTTCTAAGCTTTATTGATAAGACATCTCTCAGAGCATTTTTTGGTTTTAAATCTGTCTGTCGAAAAACAAGGACGGCACCCTCAGAGAGAGTATTGAATTAGAACTCACATGGGGATAGTCCAGTGCTTTGAATCCAAGTAGCTGCTGCTGCCAGGCGCATAAATTGTAGTAGCCTATAAATTAGGAACCGACGGAGCAAAAGGAAGATGGCTAAATAATATTGACTGAAAAACCCATAAGTTGTAACTGAAGAAGAACAGGAATTTTACCGTTTGATTTGATTCTCTGTGGACACGGAGAACCGTTTATCAGTGACATGATAACACAGTGCATTTTGTCTTGTGACGATATAAAAAAAAGTCTTACTTTTCCTTGTTTTTCCTTGAATCTAACCTTTGTAAATGCCCGAAGTATTAGACTAGAGTTACGTTTAAAATTTCGAAGCTGTATGTAATGGCTTTTATATAAAGACATGAGCACAGGCCATCTTCTGAGTAAGCTCACTAAACTAACATCTTGATAAACTCAAGTGGTAAATTCAAATTGGAAAGTCAATTCACGAAAAAATGGGATTTTCCTATATTAAAGGATAGAAAGGAACAAAAGAACCAATTTATTGATTGAATGAAAGCAGACCTTTGGGAAAATGTACAAATGGTTTTGATTGTCTGTCGACAATGTAATACTAAATCGAGACAAGTTCTTGTCATAATGAGTTAAGTTACAAATTAAAAGAATTGTCATTTAGTCTACTTTATGGATTAATGATGCTTCTTGACAACAAAAGCCCTCACGCCATACTGTTTTGGGGTTTTCGATTGAAAAATACCATTTTTGTCGTATTTTCATGCCAAAATTGAAAAAAAGAAGGACATGTTTATCCGTTTTCCACTCCAAAACATTTACAAATACATATCACTCTTCTAAATTATCAAGAATTGACGTCACTGATAGCTCAGATGGTAAATCAGTTAAATGGTTTTTCCAGGTGGCTTAACTTTTCAGACAAAGTAACAGATTTTAAATTTTACAAAACGTCAAAAATGCTTAAAATAATTCATGGATACCCCAACGAATGATTTCCATAGAGCAAGCGCTTCCACAATTTTGTTGGAATTTATGTAATTCTATTTGCAGGATTTGTCAAATGTATGTACAAGTAATGCATTAATACTATAGATATTGATTGCTTGAACATGCCTTTCGATTAAAAAGGCAAGACTTTGGCTTCAACAAGACTGGCTGGAGACAACAAAAATATTGATAGTTAAATAATAAGTGATATAGTAGATTCAAATCTATTTTCAAAGTATACATTGAAAACGGAAAATCATATATCCAGTGCATCTACCACTACTGCTACTACTAACAACTCGCTGCATCACCGAGCCAGTTCTAATAATGGTGTTCATAATTTTATGATTTGGAAAAAAAAACAATGTTAGTTGATAGCAAAAACGCGGTCATGGTGGGAGTAGTTCATGCAGGAGTAGCCGTCGTAGGAGCAACAGTAATAGGAGTAGTCTTGGTTAGGGGTAGTAGTCAAAGGAAAACTGTCGTAGGAGTTGTGCTGCTGAGAATACTATCAGGAGCACCCATATTGGATGAAAGTTCTAATGTCCCCCCAGATGAAGGCTGTTTTAGGGGGTAGGTTCTCCTCTATATTGACTTGAAGAACCTCTCAAAAAGGAAAAAAAATAGGAACACAAATTCAATTTTCGAGCTCAGTCCCTTATTCACGAATGGATCAAAAGGCCTTTAGACCCCTGCTAGCTGGTGTTCATTTTTACAGCGGTGCGCATTAATAACCGCAATCTGAATTGAATTAACTCATTAAAATAACGCTTAAAAATAATCGTCTACGGTTAGACTACAAATATACTTAGGTTCAAATCCATCACCGTGCTGTTATAAGTCCTACGATATTAGAGGCTGCATATCTAGCTTTTTTTTTTATCAGGATTGCAACAGTAGCTGAAACCTAGCAAAGAGCAAGGCACAGCCAATAAAAATATTAACCTATACAAGAAAAAATGATTTTTAAAGAAAATGTGTCATTAAAAATATTTTCCAATCAGCCCTGTTCCAGAAATAGTAATTTTCATTCAGATTCAACAGAAGAACAAATTGTAATTACGCCGAAATATTTCTGAGAATTAAATAAGACCCCCAAACCACTCAAAATAGTTTAAAATCAAATTAAAAAGTGCACCATCAAAATCAGCATCGTAAAAAACCTAAAAGCCCCCCCAAAAAAACCTAAGCACTTTAGAGCAACCCAATTTGAACAACGAGAAAAATTACATTTTAGCATCGGCAGTAATAATGTGTCCCCTTTTTTTCTAGGAGTGATTGTATCAAACCAGTAATCATAGAACAACTGAAGAGGGCTCATATAAGTGGGGATCAAAATATCTAGTGCTCTTTTTAAGTGACAAAAGAGACCCCACCGCAGCAAAGCTCCGTTTTTCTGCCATTTTCTGTTATGAAAGATCAGTTTTTGACCAGAGGTTCATTTACTGGATAATGTCAATTCTAAAAAAGCTAATCAGTTTGGTATGGCTTGAAACTCTTCATTTGAGGTTTACAGATCCCTGTGTTAGAAGTAGAGGAATGGAATTTAGCATGGGTAGTACAGCTGTTGCGCATTCTCTTTTCACTTTTTTCCGGTTGTGATTGTACCGGAGGTGGTAGATAATTATGACGAGGGGCCATTTTCAGAATTTGAAAATTCTTGCTGATTTTTTAAATTATAAAAGAGACAGCGCCACAAGTGGGATTATCTGTCAAAAACAATAATTTTGACCAAAAGGCCAGTGAGTGAAATTCGAATCAATCGATTCGAAAGGCCGAGATTCGAATCAATCGATTCGAATCCAAAAACTGTCTAAAAGCCAGTCGATCAAAAACTAATTAAATTTTTGAAAAAATTACTTACTTTCTTTCATAATTATTCCCTCTTGTCCTCATAGTCACTCTCCCGTCAATGCTCCTCAACTTGCGCTTTAGTTTTCCGAGGTATCTACCACAAACCCCTCCCCTCCCCTCCCATAGGACACTGAACTTTGGTGAGCTTAGACAAACTTTGTGACTTTCATGCATTTTTACCATTTTTCTATATATTTTCGCAATAAAATTTTTGTTCCAAGATACAAGTCTGGGAGAGGGGAGATACATTTATTGGTAATGGTCTACAAAGACATAGCCAAAAAAACAAACGTCCATTCATTCGCCGTTCGATGCTCATTCTAAATATAATAATCATTTCTGTCACAAATGTCGACGGTTAAGTCGGAAAATTGGTCACTATTGACAAGGGCCGCTACTCACTTGCCATTCATTGCTATGAACGAACTGAAAGTGAAGGCTACAGGCCAAGTTTTGTTTTAAAATGTTGATTCTTCAATTGTAGCCTCAAATTCTTAATTAAAGACTTTAAAAATCCTTAAATACAGATTTTTTTAAAATAAAATATCAACAGCAAAATATGTACTTACATTGTCTTGATTTTTGTCTTTTATTATGCAATATTTGCCTCTGGTATGTGATCAACAAGCTTAGAAATCTTTTGATTCAGAGATCTATGGTGAAAATTGGAAACCCCTTGTGAAATAAGTAGGCTAAACAGGGTGTTTTGTTTTAGAACGCTCATGTTGTAATTGTGGCCTCATATTTGAGTGTTGGAGACAATAATGTTAGAAAAGTGACTGAGTTTTTGGAGGCTTTGAGAGTTCAAGGTGCAAGAATAGATCTGAAAATTAGGGTTAAGAAAACTAAGTTGCTTAGACTAAGAATAAAAGAGGGCCAAAAGCTCAAGTTAGGAAACAAGAAGGTCCATCAAATGGATAATTTCACTCTCCTGGGTAGCAAAACAAAAATCTGGTTGTTCCCAAATTGAGTGGGTAGAGGTCATAAGAAAGGATCTAAGAGATGTTGAACTTCACAGAGGGAGGTAAAGAGTGAAGGTTTGAATAGATTGAGATAAAGAAGAACCCAGGGGCGGATCCAGGATTTTTTTAGGGGGGGGGCAAGTAGGTTGATCCGATAAATTTGCGTTAGGAGCAAGTTTAATTAACGCAAACTTGAGTTAATTAAGTAAATTAGACTAGATTACGCTAGGGGGGCACGCACCCCCTCACTCCCTGGATCCGCCACTGGGAGGACCGTAAGCAGCTTTGTTGGTCACAGGCGTCTTGGTGCTGCAGTGAATTGTTTGTAAAAGTAGCCTAACATCTGTCATGAATGACCTAAAACCCTTAATTAGCAACTTTTTTTTTTAAATTAAACATTATTTGTGAAATGTGTGGTTACTATACTTTGATTTAGGACGGTCAGATGACAGAGGTATTAATTTACATGTAATCATTATACAAAACGAAAATATTTGTGTGAATCTGGTTTCAACAAGATGTAATATCTCCACCTTTGCACTACTGCTACTATTAACGACTCACCGCAGCACCAAACCGCATTTCTACTAAAATTTAAACGCACGTCTAGTCCCTGTTTTGGAATGGGGTACTTGCAGTTCAGCCCCCTTTTCCCTAAGGGTGCACCTGTCATATTGCCCAAGGGTCACATTTCCGAGCTCTTACACCGTTCTGATTACAATAAACATCTTGAAATTTTAATTCAGTATAATGACTGACTGTACCAGCAAAACCGGCAGCTGGCACTCTCTGACCGGTTTTAAGATTAAAAAGAGCGATTGGAGTCAGAACTGGTGATCAATGGTACCCCTCCTTCAAATTACTACAACTATCTGACCCTTATGGTGAAAAAAAAGAAAAAAAAGTGCCTTGGCTATTCTACTTCTCCGGACTGTTTATATAGGCCACAACAAGAAAAACTTTAGGCGTCATAAATTTCAATCCAATCGGCAGTGAGCTGTTATTATTAGTAGTAGGAAGGTGAGCAATGCGAGGTCTGGCAGAAAAGTCAGCTATGGCTCAAAGCCTCTCCTTAGAAGGCCTCAGAAGATTTATCTATAGTTTTTTAATCGATTTATATTTTTTTCAAGATGGGGCTGATGCATCTTAAGGGGGACCCCTTGATGACACCCTGGTTCAGTTATTTGAGGGATTAATTAAAATGCCTGTTTTAGTTATAAATTCTTACCGACGACTTAACTTTTCTTAAATACAAAGAACACTTAATTTTGTCCACACAGCCCTATCTTCCGCAAAAAAAGTGTTGCGCGTTCCATCCGGCCTGAGAAAATGCTCTATTAATTTCTGAAATACCTGACGAGTGAAGTTACAAACTCATGTGCAGTGGGATACGAGAAAATCGGAAAAAAACTAAAATACTTCTTCTCAAAATACACATGGCGATTCTTATAAAGAGCCAAATTTATAAATTCATGCACAGAGGGATAGAAAGTTTATAAACCATAGCCGAGAATCCGGCCTCATATAGATTTTAGCTAGTAAAGAGCTAACGGGCTACCAGAACATCGTAGACAGATGTTTAATAGCTTATATAAAAGCTATTTCTAATATTTAAGTGTTTTTTAATTATCTTAACATAATATAAAAATAATTTTTTTTAATAGCCACAAAGTCATTGAACAGCATACGGTAATAATGGATTGATTTATCAGGTAAGATTTTGGTCACACCAGCTATAATTCCAATAGTGGGTAATATACAATCTTACATTTTAAGAAATATACTTTAGCGTTACTCGAGATGAAAATCGAATAAGCCATAACATGAAACCCAGAAATCCGGTTATTTCTCTCTATACAAGAGAGAATCATGATATGTTCTTTTCAGAACCAAAATGAGAGTCAATCATTGGACTGAGCTATTGTGCAGAAGGGATACCAAATTAAACAAAAAAAAAGAAAGAGAAAAAAATATCCTAAAATGTTTCACTTTTATACTGTAAAATGTCCTTAATTGGTTTGCTTTTACTGTACCAAAACTCCTATATTGTTTTGTGTTTTCAGTAAAGCGCTAGTTTTCTATAATCCTAAAAACATAGGAAAATATAATTAGTTGGTTTATTTGTATTATTTTCGTTGATATACGTTAGATAGACTGTGAAGCAATAATTTTTGTTCCTTTTAAGTTTCGACTTCGTTCTTTAATTCCCTTAGAAAAACTTTATTTTTAAAGTCAGTCTTTGCCGGTTTTTAATTGCAGAAGCAACACTGCAAAGATATTTTTTTTTTTTCGAGGGGGAGGGCAAACCTCCTCATATACGGAATAATTTCTGTTCGCTTTAATATCACTCGTTACTTTCAGTTGGAAAACAACTTTTTTTTTATATTTAATTTCTGATAATTTTCAAATAATGCCGAGAAATCCATGCTACACCAAATGATGTACACAATTTTTGAAGGTGGACAACCTCGACAGTTAGAAAAGAGTAATTATTTTTATAAAGTATATTTTAAGGTTTTCAAACCCCAAGTAAAAACTCCTTCTTTCGATAAGCACCAAAAATTTTTAGACATGCAGGTGTGGAAAAGCAATAAACAAGAAAAAGTTGGAGAGTAACCTGACAACCAGAGAAATATCACAGGAAAAAAAAAAATGCAAATAGGTTTTTAGTATTATGATTTCTCTATATACATTACAAATAGTTTTATTCTGTCTATTAAACAGTAAAAGTAAAAAAAAATATGAATAAATAGATATAACAGTAAGTAATCCTTTTTTGAATATATAACTTTAAGTGGTTCCAGAACTATATGCATACACTTCTTCAGCCCTAAAGTGGCAAGGGATTGGGCTAGTGATTTAGTGATCTGCAGACCATACTAGAATGTTCTGAAATTTTGTTGCAAACCATGAAACTGGATGTCGTCAATTCCCTTTTGAATGGGAACGCTTGACAAGTTAAAAAAATGAGTGCATCACAGTTTACAAAAATAGTGAAATATCAGAAAAATAACCATATCTAAGGCACAAAACTAAGATAGAAAAAAAAGCCCGATAAGGAATTGAGCCATTGTCATTCTAATTCAAATTCTATCGCTGGGGTATAAAAAAACTTGATACGTCATGACAAATTTGGAAATTATTTATATTTGAACGAAACAATTTGTATCTAAGAAAATTTATGTCGTCTTGCGTGCTTTTCATAGCATTACTCGATTAAAACACAACAGGTGTCAAAATTAAAAATTCAGGAAACAACCCCAAAAATCATAATTTGGTATTCGAGCTCAACTTTTCCCGAATTATTTCGAAGAAATCTAGAAGTGAAATGGAATTTCGTTCTCAAATTCTCAGAGAGGTTAATCTTCTGCAGGAGCACGACATAAGTTTAATTTTAAAACTTTATTTTCCCAGCTAAGATAGTTTTGTTATGAAACCATATAAAATATGATGACAAACCGGTTTTTGTTTTACTCTCGTAAACTACTAAAAATTTTACAAACTTCAGCGGAACCTTTTCTGGCCGTTTTGCGATTCCCAACCCAGGAAAACTTCGAGTTTGCACCTCTTACCACTTCGGTGCTACAGACCGCTTAACGTGAGAAAAAAAGAAGCTCTGAAAGCATTAGTGTTGCACCATAACACAATTACTTTCGGATGACACAAACAGCTTAAGAGTAAGAATACAAAGTTTCCATTCGTGAGGTGCGGAATTTGAAAACTGAGGTGCGGAAGTGAAAATTTTTCATATGAGGATTTAAAAATATTTTTTTAAAGCGCCCAAGGTGATATTTGCAATTGGGCTAATACTTGCCTTTTCTTCATCAGCAAACTTTTGGACTTTCTTTTCAGACGCCAACAATCTTTGACGGTAAATAAAACATGCTTAATATCCATCTTCACCACTTTGGTGTAAAAAAAGATGAGCTCAAGAGATCCCGATTAATTGGCTGTCTTTTCCCACCCAATGATATGAGAGCATTCGCACTCTGACATACGATATACGACTATAGTTGATTTGACTAAAGTCAAGTCGACTGTAGATCTTACAAGGCCTGAATGTTGAAATTTTTCATTTCAGTCAGTAGGACAATTGTCAGGAAAAATTTTCAGAGAAACTGAAATAAAGTTTATTTTAAATAGCCTAAGCAGTGGCTTAGGTAGGGGGTAAGGGGGACGGGTGTCCCCGGGCACAGCCTCTGAGGGGGCGCCCTAGTCAGATATTTTTTTCCGCCAATACTATGATCTGTTTAAATTGTGATAGTGATGGTGGGAAACTGACATTGTCCCTAGGTGCTGAAAACCCTAGCTACACATATGACCCTGAGACCACCTTGTCGAAAATTCAAAAATCCGGAAGCAAAATTACCCACATTTTTAAGTGACTACGCGCTGACTCTGCACAGTGACAGGAGTGACGAAAAATTACCTAGAGTTCGAACGTAAACGATGAGAGTGGGTAGCTACGGAGGGTAAAATGCTTGAACTAGACTGTAGTTCAGATATAATCAGCTGAAGTCCAAGGTTCGAATCACTCAATGTAAAAAGGTCATAGTTGAGTTAAGTCATCTCGGTTTAAGTCCTGACTTAACAGTCGAATTAGTTCGAAGCCCTGGAGGATTTACCATACATTTCATCACTAGGTTTAATACTGTCAAATTACACTGCCTTTTTAATCTAGAAGCATACTTTGGACCTTAAATACAAGGCTGATATTGGTTTCATTTCAGCCCCTGTTTGGAAGCTTTGTCCTTAAGGTGTAAAAAAAAGAATTTATATTCATAAAAATTAAATTCAAAAAGTACTATTGTCTAATGAGAAAATATAAGTTTCCGGTCTGAGTGAGGTTTCCTTACATTCCCGTGTGGGTAAAGTTTCCTCAAATTCGCTGTCTTTTCTCAATTCATTTGATGTGTTAAAAAGCTGTTGCCAAGTTGGAACTGTTGCGGTTACTCAAAAGTAGATATAGAATATATTTTATAGCACAACAAAAAACGGAAAATGTAGAAAACAGTAGGAGCAGAAAAGCTGAGAAAAGAGAAGAGGTAGAAAAGCAGATTCTCACTAGTTCTGGCTATAGAGTTCATTCTAAAATAGCTTATATCTAGAATAGCATAACAGTGTTGAACTTTCAGAGTCGACCAAAGACTGAAGACAGCTTAATGGATACTAAAAGCCAGCTTACCTAATGTGCGTAATACTCAAGCAATCACTAATCGTCAACACTAAAAGTACCGTGTGTCGTTGTATAATGAGTATTTGAAACCTGAAGTTAAGCGAGTATTTCTTGTTATTATACAGTCATACTTATAGTGTCTAATAATTTAGTTTTACATATACAACATTATGTCCTTTTAACAACCTGGATGCCCTTAAACTCTTTTGATTTATTTTATAGCTGTAGTAGCAGTTTCATTCACAGTCAGAAACGCAGTCATAATAGCAATACTACTACTAGTAGTGGTAGTTGCAAATAGTCGCAGTCTCAAGGGGGGGGTAAAGGGACTTTAAATTTTGTTTTAGATGCAAGGGGGCGAATTACTCTTTCCCAGGTCCCAATAAAAAGGTACGCGCAAAGATTTTTTACTTGGCTTTTTGGATGATGATAAGGCTTAATTGCTGGAACTTAGCAAACTTTTAAAATAGAAATTACATTTTAGCGATGAGCCAGAATTTGAACTCCTAAAACCTACGTTCAATAGTGCGTCCCACTAAACCAACATTACTTATTCGAAACGTTTGACGGGACGTAAATGATGCCAAAAGTAAGGAGGATTACTACTTGAGACGGTCTGCATTAGTTGTCGAGAAAATAACGTCACATGTAAACAAATAATTCAACCATTAAAAAAAAAAGAAAAAGAAAAGAAAAATAACAGGTAATTATATGCCGAAAACAAAAAGGGATAGTAGTAGTGAAAAGTGACACACCGTCAGGAATTTGTAAATACGGTTTTTAAATTGGAATGTGCGTTATTATTGATATTTTTCGTCTGGTTGCAGTGGCGAGAATTTACAAAAATTCAGGGAGCAGGGGCGAAATGTAATTTTTCAAAATTCAAAGGGGGAGGGGGGGGGGGTACACGTGACCCTATACCCAATTGATACCACTGTCTGGTTGTACATAAGCGTTTCAGTATCACGTGGATGGATACGTATTTATTTTTAATCCCTTACATACTACATCCGGGGAAGCTATGGCTAGTCGGATAAGGTGTGCTCAAACGTAGTATGAGTGTTTTTCATTATGGTAGATAGCGTTCGGCAGTGACGTCATTTCTGTAATGCACCAACATCCCTTACTCTGGAGACGCATGTCACAAATGCAGATATTTTGAAAATAATAGAAAGACAAGACTGCTGTCAGAGCAATTTTTTTTTCTCTAAAACGAATTTTTTTAAAATAAAACAAACGGGTCAAAGCTACTTAAATACTTTTAATTTGCACAAGGAAGCATTTCACAAAAAATCGGCAATTAAGATATAAATCTTGCAAAAAAAAACTAGCAGTAGAAAATTAAGTATAGTAAAGGAATAATAATCTTGGAAAGAAGTAACAGTAAAATTTCCTTAAGTACAATCCAAATAATTGGAAACCAAAAAAAAAATAATTTTGTTTTGCTTATACCAACAAAACTTGAATAAAATTAGTTAACGCCATAAACTCACATGCAAAAGATACGAAGGTACACAATAGTAATATAGAAAAAAAAAAGCGAAATATATTTCCCTCTATACGTATTGACATCGCCACATAGTTACAGCGAAAGCATGTTGCCAAAGATCACAAAGAGAATACATTAATATAAGTATCTTTCAGAGTAAATACTGATAGGTTATTTAGGTTCCTGTGTTGTCGAATCAGGACGTTTTGGTGGACTTCCTGGGGGCGTAATCGGCTGTTTTGGTTTCACTGGTGATTTTGACAGCCCTGGCTTTGAAACTGGGGCTTTTGACGATCCCGGCTTTGGAACAGTGGCTTTTGGGTTGGAAGATGAAGGCCTGGTGGGGGCTATCTTTTTCGGAGGGGCCGGACCGTTGACACCTGAAATGACAGCAAAGAAGATGGTAAGGAGAAACTAATATGGTCCTTAAATGCCAAGTCATTACTACAAACTAAGCAGCCTAAGATGTACTGTCAAAATACGATAATCAGGGCCGTCTTCAGGATTTTTTTTCGGAGGGGGGGGGAGTAACAAAAAAAACCTTACAAAACGCACCACAAATTTGTTTATATTCATTCTTTTTACGGTTTTACGAGTCGTACAAAAATTTCGGGGGGACCCCTCTTGGATAGAGCCTTGACAATATTAACATAATATTAATTAACATTTGTTATAAAACTAATAACATAAATAGTTACAATGACCAAAATCCAAATGGCAGAAAAACAAACAAGCAAAAGAAGAAGCATTGGCAATTTTGAATATTTATTGGCCACACCCTTGTCATTTTAAAATAACAGTCATTTATTACCACCTAAAATAAAGAAAAATAAAACATAAAACAGTGGAGCAAAATAAAGAAGAAGAATAATTTACGAATTTTTATCAATCAAAACATTTATAGTGAGTAGAGACCCCTTACATGTACCCCAACTGATAATGAGAACTATAAGCAAAAGCATTTCAAAAAACCACAGCTTTCTTGAACTCGAAAACTTTTAATTCGGCCCTCGAAAGTCTTGATTCCACTAGAATTCTAAGCAGGCCCTAGAGACACTCAGAAACACAATAAGGACAAAAGTTTCACGACTAGGAACTTTTCCTTAAGGTTTTGCAAATAATAACACCGTGAATTCTGCTGAGTTTTCCCTTCATTAAAATGCAGAAAGGCAGAATGTTTATTTTTCACAAAAAAAAAAATCAAGTAGATCCCAGTTTATACAATTGGTGAGTGTATGTAACAACTAGCCAATCACATGAGGTTATACGACAGGCACTTGAAGCAAGTACTTGTACAATCGGAGTTCGATTAGTTTCTGATAGTGTCTCAGGGCTCGAATTGAACTTACAGAACAGTTATTTTGTAAACAGAACAGAGGGGGACAAATGTTCTTCTGGCCCTCACAAAAGCGTACACACTACGTTTTTTCTCTTTTCTACGTCTGTTACCATAGAAGCTCTTTACCTAGTTAAAACAAAATATTATTTCTTAGTGAAGAGTCACACAAAAGTCACGCTAGATGTTTCAAAATAAACACCACCGATAGTTTTCCTAAGCCTAGCCAATTTTGTTGAAAATATAATATGATAAAATTAAGCTAGTTGGGACAGAAATTTTACGTCGTCTTAAAAAAAAGAAAAAAAAAAAAAAAAAAAGCGGTCCAGATTTACTTCATAATTTAAAAAGGTATACTGTGGACGAATGTTCGTCCGCTTCCGTTATGGATCAGGGTAAAACCGATAATTTTACCGGCTGACGAAATGGAAACAATAGAAAAATACTTAACTACCCTTAACGTTATACTCACTTCTACAAATAATAGTAGCGTATAATAGTATTAAGCATTTAATACTATTAATAGAATTAAATAATATATTTAATAGTATTAAGTATTAAGCATTTTCCCTTTATTGCACTGCAGGAAGCTAGAAATTTAATTTTTTTGAAAAAAAAAGAAGAAAACTGTGAAACCCATCTAAAATAATCTTTTATTACTTAGTGAAAACCCATCCGAAAGTCAGGCACGATCCTTCAAAACTACCCAAAAGTCCCCCCAATTTTACAGAAAAATATGATGTAATACAATAGAACTAGTTGCGACAGAAATTTAGCATCGTATTAGTGATCAGATTCACGAAGATATAATTTTTATTATAAAATAAAGTAAGTAAAACTAGTATGTAAAATAAACTTTAATATCTCAGTGGAAATTCGTCCTTGTTTCAGACAAGATGTTTCAAAACACAAACTTATCCAGAACTTAACAAATTTCGATCAAATTAAGCGATAATTTGATCGAAAGCACACTTTTTAGCATCCCTAAAGGGGCAGTGTTTTTCTCAAATGCGAATAGAATGCGAATAGAGCATTATCTCAATGTGAATATTTTTGAAAACAAAATAAAACGAAAAAAAAAATGTTTTCTAATGATTTCAACCTACCTCCGTTTTCCAAGACTGGTTTTGGCTTCGACAGTAATGCCACTCTTGGGAGTGGGCGCGCCGTTCCAGGAGCAACTGAAATTTAAAATTCTATATAAACACAATCAATGCAAAAAAATAAATAATAACAAATAAACAATATAAAAAAAAATTTAACAGCACACCAAGAAACAGCTACAAATGAAAACAAAAAGTCAAAATTTAAAGGACTTATTGGCAAGACACTTGAAGTTCAATTTCCATCGTCTCTTCTTAAACCTATTCAAAATTTTGCCAAGATTAAAGTAATTAGATCTGTTGAATAGTCCCTCATAAAACAAACCAGCAGAAAAGGGTCGAAATTAAAAAGAAAAGCTTATTTGTAAACAAGGCCGTATCCTGTGGGGGAGGGGTTGAAACCAGCTCCCCCGAAATTATTACCCGACTAAAAAAACGTAACAAAAAGACATATAAACAAATTTTTGATAGCTTTTTTAAAAGTTTTTGTACCCCCCCCCCCCAAAAAAAAAAATCCTGTATGCACCCTTGTTAGCAAAGCACTTGAAATTCCATTCCCCTCATCTCTTGTTTAATCTAATCAATATTTTAAGATAATTAAATCTGGCTAGAATTTGCTGAGATTAAACAAAGGAAAAAAGAGGGAATACTTTTTATACTTTTGTGTGCTTTAATTTGACACCTGAATACCCGAAGCAGCTTAAAATGGTCACCCATACAAAAAAAAAAGTTTTAAAAAGATACATGCGAATAATTAAGTAATAACATACATGAACAATTTTTAAATTAAAAATCAATAGTTACTGAAATTATAATTTAATTATATTTCCGTTCAATTAATGTAATTGAAATATGAATAATAAATAACAGAAATTACAAAAAAAAACAAAATAAAATATCAATTTTGTTTTCAATTTTGCTGTACAATGCGCCGAGGATAAAAAGAATTGCGTCAAAAGGGCAAAAAACGGCACATCTGCAAAAAACAAATGTACTCGTACAATATAAAAAATAGCATACTTATAGAATTGTAAAAGAATTATGAAAAATCTAAATAGAATATAATATAGAATACAAAAGAATTGTTCCAGAAGAGCCAAATTGGCCCATCTGTCAAGAAACAATCAAAGCTGTAATACAACAAATTATCATATAAGTATATATTATATACATATTAGTATATGGGAATTGTGAAAAAATTATATAGGAATATAATACAAAATATGAATAGATTTTAAAAGAATTATGCCATAGGGTCATATAAGGACATCTGTGAAACAACAAACAAACCTGCAATGGAAAAAAATAAACATGTATAAGAATTGTGAGAGAATTATAAAAGAATATGAATAGAATATAATGTCTATCTAATCAAACGAGCAATAATTGTAAATATGTATATGATACATAAGTTTCTTCTCGAAATGACTATAATTTTTCTTTGAAAATTCGCATACTACCATAGGTTTCCATTCGTTACCCCAGCCAGTCTCCTAAACAATTTTCATAAATGTTTTGTTGACTGTCATTAGAGACCCCTGAGAACAAAATATTTGAAATAGATGAAATTGAGGCGGTAATCAGAGGCAATAAAAAAAGAAGTAGTTTCTTGCTGAAACCGTGCTGTGCTAAGAATTGACAGTATCAGCGTTGCCAACGCTTTGAAATGAATTGTACCGGTTTACCAGCTAAAATCGTACCCTAAGAGATTAGTTTGTATCGTCTAAACATAATGTTAAAAAATTACGATAACCAGAAGAAAATTTTCGATAAACTAAACCCTGAACAGATATCCGAGTAGGCCTACGAAAGGAGCAAGTAAAACCAAAATGTGCCCGAAATTTGTATTGTACCAAAACATTTCCAAATGTACCACAATGTAACAGGACCTCTAAATTGAACCAAAAACAGTACAACTGTACCAGCGTTGGCAACGCTGTACTGGGTTGATGCTAATTGCTATTCAACAGAACAGGTCAGTTGAACTTTGAACGACAATACCAAGAGAGTGATAGTATTTAATTCAAAATATTGTTATTTTAGACAGGATTTTGGGTCTAGTAAGTTTTTTTTGTATAGTTCAAGGTCACCAATTCACGAAAGTAAAAGAGGAAGGGAAGGATTTTTTTTCGTTTTTTATATAAAGATACAAAAAAAAGGTATTTCTCAGAATCTAGATAGGAGGGGGGGGGGCATTTTTTTTTATAATGAAATTACCAAAACAGAGATTTTATAAACATGGTTAATATATTATAATTATATAGATTTATTTCCTGCACTATAAGATAGCGTTTGAATCTAATTAAAGTTGTTTAGCGGAAGAGATACAAAAAACTGTCTTTCTTTTCCCCAAGCGAAGCTCGAACCCCTGGTATTAAAAGATAAAAGGGCAGAGAGAATAAGATATATGAAAAACTCTCCAAACAATAAATGAGGCAGAAACACGAGGAAGAGAAAAGAGAGAAAGAGAGAATGAGTGCTAAAAATGCTAAAAACGCTTACGATAATGCTAAAAACTAGAGCACATTTTTGAGCCGTTATTTATGTTTCTGTGTACAGTCGACTTTCGATAATTTGAAACTCAAGGGGCCAGAGGAAAAGTTCAAATTACCGAGATGTTCAAATAATCAAGAAGGAATAAGGAAGAATTTCAACTTCTTAATCACATGTGTATATGTAGTATATTAAAACCATGCGGGCGAAAAAACTATTTTGCAAAGTTGTCGTATGATATTTTTTTTTATGAATCGACTTCCATCTACATTGTTCCATTCATTTTCAATAGTGATGAGAGCTGTAAAGAAATTACCACTTCTTTCGCAGGGAAATCATTAGGCAAATAGCTGTGATATTTCAAAAGGCGTCATGTAGCGCTATTTGGCAAAGAGATGGACATATTTATTAACCATTGTAATTACAAAAATGCGACCTATCGATTGGTTAATTCATTTTTGTAAATCATATTTGGGTCTCGAAACAATTAAAAGTTCCTGTTTATTCCAAAATGCTTTGTTTCTCCCTTTTTACTTATTTCTATTTATCCTTCTTTTTCATTCATTTACTTGGGTCTCAAGATAACTAGAGGCAAATATGTGCAAACTTTTTTCAGGGAGGGGGGGGGGGTAAAAGCTAATTTTACTTGATAATTTGGATAAGAAGTGGCCGAAAAATCCTCCTTGCAAAAATGAATATTCGTGAATAACAAGCGAAAAACTCAAACTAAAATCTCAGTTATGACACCCTCCTCCAAATCTATATTGCGTAACATACCGCCTTCTGAATCACCATAGATGAGGGGAATGAAGAGAAACTTACGTTTTGGAGCTAGTCCACTGTCTACTTTTGCGGAAGCCGTAGTTACTGGCTTCTTTGCTGCAGGGGCTACCACAGGTTGCACTGTAAAAACAATCGCTTTTAAACAACCATATAAAATATAAATAATCCTAGCTTACTCAATGACCAAAACTGTATTCACTATTTGACGATTTGGCCTTACGAAACGGTTTGACCCGCTTACCACAACTTTAAACTATCTTAAAACTATCAACAGGTTTAGACTATCATAGCAGATTGATATGCAAAAAAATTATAGATAAAATGAAAATTAACCAAATAAACAAAATAAAACAAGAGAATCTTGTTGAGGGGATTTACCAAAATAATCTTTTCTGGAGGAGGGGGGGGGGGTTGTAAGTTTTTGTTTTTTACCAGTATTTTAAGACCATTTTACGAGTCGGAAAAAACTGTTTAGTTTTTTAGTATAAATATCCGTATTTTTACGACCAATTTACGAAAAAAATTCACGGGAGGGACGGGAGAAAAGGCCCAGTAGCCCCCGGATATGCTTACGTAATTACTGCACAAAAATAAGCCAGTGAAATCACTGAACACTGTTGAACACAATAGCACAGTGCAGTAAACTTTTTTTCGTTATTGTAGTTCTAACACGTACTAGCTATTACACGACAACACAATTCTCTTCGACGTACTAGAATTTATGAGAAACTATTCAAGTACCAAGGACAGTGAAAATTAAATCTTCTTGTTTGAATTGTGTTCAATGGAAATTTCAGGACCATGTATATCCTAAAAAGGGAATAATCAGGAATTGATTTTCTATTGGAAAAAAGGTATCCATATGCAGTTAGGCAGTTTCTTATAGTAGGGGGTGCCAAAATAAAAATAAAGTAATTTTGGGAGAAAATCGCAAAATAATGAACTAAAAATACGTGATATCAAAAACCTTAAGAAGGTGTAGCTCTTCTTTGAACGTAGCTTTTTTTTTTAATGGGAATCAACATATTGTTAATGTTTGAATTTTAATGGGCAAAAAGCACTGTCAAATTTTCGCTAAGTAGTCCAGCTTATCACGCTTCAACGTGGCAACACTAAGGGAAAACAAGAACATAATTTAGAAATGATCATGGAAATCAAAGCTGGCTAAAATTTGCGAGTATTAAAACACGTTTTTTTTTCGAGATGGGGGTGGTGGTGGCTAATATGTATTTTGCGTAAGATTATATATGACCTTTGTTCATCAACATGGAATTCACGATCCACAGAACCGAGACGAGTCACAGAAGGAATAAGAATAGGCGTTGCGTGCATGGGGGAGGGGGGCGTCAACAGCACACCAAAGAAAAGCTTAGCCCTCTTCCGAGAAACTAAGGGTTCTGCTCTGACATAGCTGAAAATAGGCTTGTTGGCACCCAGGTTGCACTCCTTCAGAGAATTCGAAACTGAATGGCAATGAGGAGACGCATGTACTAATAATAGGCAGCGCACTAGCGCTGCCTAAGTAAAGAACGATGTGGGCACAATGTGTTGTTTTTTAGTGCGCTTTTTAATAGTCGAAAGTGATTGGAGGGCAACTAGCCCCCCCCACGCCCATCATTCCCCCAAACACATCCAAGCAAAATTTGGAGATAGCCATTTTGTTCAGCGTAGTTGATTTTCACATAGAAAATATGTTTTTGAGGAGGACACTCCCACACAACCCTCAGGGCAAGGGTTTTAATTTATGCCCTGGGGGCATATATGGTTTTTACAAAAGGCGGTGTCGTCGAACTTCAAAACAGTCTCATTCAATTGGAAATTCAAAGGGCTAGTGCCCTTTTTAATAGTCAAAAGCGATTGGAGGGCACCTCGCCCCCCCCCACGCCCATCAGGTCCCCAAACACATCCCAAAAAAATTGTGAGATAGCCATTTTGTTCCTCGTTGTTGATTTCCAGATAGAAAATATGTTTTTGAGGAGGACCCTCCCCCACAAACCTCAGGGCAAGGGTTTTAACTTATGCCCTGGGGGCATATAAGGTTTTTTATAGAAGGCGTTGTCGTAGAAACTTCAAAAAATGCTCATTCGATTGGAAATTCATAGGGATAGTGCCCTTTTTAATAGTCGAAAGTGATTGGAGGGCAACTAGCCCCCCACACCCATCATTCCCCCAAACACATCCAATCAAAATTTTGAGATAGCCATTTCGTTCAGCGTAGTTAATTTCCGGATAGAAAATATGTTTCTAAGGAGGACACTCCCCCACAGCCCTCAGGGCAAGGGTTTTAAGTTATGCCCTGGGGGTATATAAGGCTTTTATAGAAGGCGTTGTCGTAAAAACTTCAGAAAAAGCTCATTCGATTGTAAATTCAAAGGGCTAGTGCCCTTTTTAATAGTCGAAAGTGTTTGAAGGGCAACTAGCCCCCCCCACGCCCATCATTCCCCCACACATCCAATAAAAATGTTGAGATAGCCATTTTGTTCAGCGTAGTTGATTTCCAGATAGAAAGCATATTTTTGAGGAGGACCCTCCCCCACAACCCTCAGGGCAAGGATTATAAGTTATGCCCTGGGGACATATAAGGTTTTTATTGAAATCTTTATAGTAGAAACTTCAAAACAGGCTCATTTGATTGGATATTCAAAGGGCTAGTCCCCTTTTTAATAGTCGAAAGTGATTTGAGGGCAACTAACCCCCCTCTCACGCCCACCTTTTACCCAAACACATCCAATCAAAATTTTTAGATAGCCGTTTTATTCAACGTAGTTGAAAGTTTTGAAAATTAGGTCTTTAATGATGATAACCCCTCCCCCCACAGCCCTCAGGGCAAGGGTTGTAAGTTATGCTCTGGGGGCATATAAAGTTTTTATTGAAAGCGTTGTCGTAGAAACTTCAAAAGGGCTCATTCAATTAGAAATCGAAAGGGCTAGTGACTTTTTTAATAGTTGAAAGTGATTGGATAGCCACTAACGCCCCTCTCACGCCCAACATTTCCCCAAACACATCGAATTAAAATTCTGAGATATCCATTTTGTTCAACGTAGTTGAAAGTTCTGGAAATAAGGTCGTTTAGGATGATACCCCCCTCAGAGCTATCAATGCAAGGGTTGTCGGTTATGCCTGGGGCATATAAAGTTTTTATTGAAAGCGTTGTCGTAGATACTTCAAAAGTGCTCATTCAATTGGAGATTGACAGGGCTAGTTCCTTTTTTAACAGTTAAAAGTGATTGGATAATGATTAGCGCCCCTCTCACGCCCACCATTTTCCCAAACACGTCCAATCAAAATTTGGAGATATCCCTTTTGTTCAAAGTAGTTGAACGTTCTGAAAATCAAGTCTTTTTGGCTGATAATCACCTCAGAGCCCTCAGTCCAAGTGTTGTAAGTTATGTCCTTGGGGCATAGAAGGTTTATCTTGACAGTTGTTGTATAAATCATAGGCAGCGTGACACGCTGCCTAAGTAAAGAACGGGGATACTCGAGAACGAGACAAGAAATGGAAACTAAGTAAAGAGGAGAACACTCCCCCACAGTCCTCAAGACAAGGGTTTAAAGTTATGCCCTGGGGGCATATAAGAACGATGTTGGCACAATGTATCATTTATTAATTTTGCCCTTTAGAGCAAGGCACTTCGTATCGAAGAAGTTGCTGCAGAAACATCGAAAAGAGCTTATCCAATTCGAAATTGGAGTGGCTTTTGCCCTTTTTAATAGTCGAAAGTGACTGAAAGGTAACTAACAACTCTTCTACGCTCACCATTTCCCGAAACACATCCAATAAAAACTTTGAGATAGCCATTTTTTTCAGCGTATGTGATTTCCAGATAGAAATTATGTTTTTAAGGACAGTCCCCCTTAGGGCAAGGGTTGTAAGTTATGCCCTGGGGGCATATAAGGTTTTTATAGAAGGCTTTGTCGTAGAAACTTTAAAAAAGGCTCATTCGATTGGAAATTCAAGGGCTAGTGCCCTTTTCAAAAGTCGAAAGTGAATAGAATAACCCGCCTCTTACGCCCACCTTTTCCCCAAACACGTCTAATCAAAACTTTGAGATAGTCATTTTATTCAATGTAGTTTTAAGTTCTGGAAATTAAGTCTTTTAGGATGTCACCCCCTCCCCCCAAGCTCTCAAGGCAAGGGCTGTGAGTAGTACTATGAGGCCTTATAAGGTTTTCATAGAATGAGTAGTCGCAAAAACTTAAAATGTGACTTAATCAATTGGTAATTGAAATGGGTAATGCCTTTTCAATTGTCGAGAATGATTGAAGACACCTAACACCCCTTCCATGCCCACCATTTCCCCAAACACATCCAATAAAGATTTTTAGCCATTTTGTTCCACGTAGTTCAAAATTCAGGAAATTATACCTTTGAGCATGACACTCCCCCCGGAGTCTTCAGGGAAAGGATTATACGTTACGTCTTGGGGGCCTATAAGGATTTTATTAAGAGATTTGTCGTAGAAACTTGAAAAAGGATTCCTTCGAGTGAAAATTGTAAGGACTCGGGCCTTTTTAAATAGTCGAAAGTGATTGAAGGGCAACTAACCCCCCTCTCACGCCCATATTTTCTCAAACACATCCAATCAATATTTTAGATAGCCATTTTATTCAACGTAGTGTAAAGTTTTGGAAATTGGATCTTTAAGGAAGACAACCCCCCCACAGCCCTCAGGGCGAGGGTTGTAAGTTATGCCCTGGGGGCATATAAAGTTTTTATTGAAAGCGTAGAAACTTCAAAAGGGCTCATTCAATTGGAAATTGAAAGGGCTAGTGCTTATTTTAATAGTTGAAAGTGATAGGAGACCGACTAACGCCCCTCTCACGCCCACCATTTCCCCAAACACATCCAATCAAAATTTTGAGATATCCATTTTGTTCAACGTAGTTGAAAGCTCTTGAAATTACGTCTTTTAGGATGATTAGCCCCACAGAGCCCTCAGTGCAAGGGTTGGAAGTTAGGCCTTGGGGGCACATAAAGTTTGTATAGAAAGTTGTTACAGAAATTTCAAAAAGGCTCATTCGATTGGAAATCGGAATTGCCCTTTTTGATATTCGAAAGCGAGTGGAGAGTAATTAGTACCCCTCTCACGCCCACCATTTCCCTAAACACCTTAGTCAAAGTATACAAATAGTCATTTTGCTCGGCGTATTTGAAAGTTCTGAAAATTATGTATTTAAGGATGACAAATCGCCCAGAGCCCCAAGGGCAAAGGTTGTAAGTTCTGCCCTGGGGGCATATAAGGTTTTTATAGATAGAGTTGTCGTAAAACTTCAAAAGGGACTCCTTCAATTCGAAATTGAGAGGGCTAGTGCCCTTTGTAATAGTCGAAAGTGATTGGAGTGTAACTAACCCCCCTCTCACGTCCGCCATTCCTCCAAACACATCCAATCAAAATTTTCATATAGCCATTTTGTTCAACGTAGTAGAAATTTCTGGAAGTTAGGTCTTTGAGAAAGACACCCCCCCAGCACTCAGGGCAAGGGTTGTAAGTTATGACCTGGGGGCATATAAGATTTTTATTGAAAGTTTTGTCGTAGAAACTTCAAAATAGCTCATTTGATTGGAAATTGAAAGGGCTAGGGACATATTTAGTAGTTGAAAGTGACTGGAGAGCGACTACCACCCTTCTCACGCCCACCATTTTCCCAAACACATCCAATCAAAATTTTGAGATAGTCATGTTGTTTAACGTAGTCGAAAGTTCTGGAAATTCGGTGTTAGAGGATGACAACCACCCTAACAGACCTTAGGGTAAGTGTTGTAATTTATGCCCTGGGGGCATATAAGGTATTTATAGAAAGCGTTGTCGTTTCCAAAAGGGCTCATTCAATTGGAAATTGAAAGGGCTAATGCCTTTTTTAATAGTTGAAAGTGATAGGAGACCGACTAACGCCCCTCTCACGCCCACCATTTCCCCAAACACATCCAATCAAAATTTTGAGATATCCATTTTGTTCAACGTAGTTGAAAGCTCTTGAAATTACGTCTTTTAGGATGATAACCCCCTCAGAGCCCTCAGTGCAAGGGTTGTAAGTTATGCCCTGGGGGCATATAAAGTTTATATAGAAAGTTGTTACAGATATTTCAAAAAGGCTCATTTGATTGGAAATTGAAATTGCCCTTTTTGATATTCAAAACTGAGTGGAGAGTAATTAACCCCCCTCTTACGCCCACCATTTCCCTAAAAACATTCAGTCAAAGTTTAGAGATAGCCATTTTGTTCAACGTATTTGAAAGTTCTGAAAATTATGTATTTAAGGATGACAAATCCCCCAGAGCCCCAAGGGCAAAGGTTGTAAGTTCTGCCCTGGGGGCATATAAGGTTTTTATAGATAGAGTTGTCGTAAAACTTCAAAAGGGACTCATTCAATTCGAAATTGAGGGGGCTAGTGCCCTTTTTAATAGTCAAAAGTGATTGGAGGGTAACTAACCCCCCTCTCACGTCCACCATTTCTCAAAACACATTCAATCAAAGTTTTAAGAGTGTCATGTTGTTCAACATAGGATAACGTTCTGAAAATTAGATATTAGAGAATGACACCCCCCCCAGCACGCAGGACAAGGCTAGTAAGTTTTAATCTGGGGGCATACACGATTTTTATTGAAATCGGGGTCATAGACACTTCAAAAGGCCTCATCTATTACGAAATTGAAAAATCTAGAGTTCTATTGCGTAGTTGAAAATAACTGGAGAGCAACTATCACCCTTCTCACGCCCACCATTTTCCCAAACACATCCAATCAAAATTTTGAGATAGTCATGTTGTTTAACGTAGTCGAAAGTTCTGGAAATTCGGTGTTAGAGGATGACAACCACCCTAGGGTAAGGGTTGTTATTTTTGCCATGGGGGCCGATAAGGTATTTATAGTCAGCTTTGTCATTTTCAAAAGGTATCATTCGATTAGAAATCGAAAGGCCTATTGCCCTTTTTAATAGTCGAAAGTATTGGAATGCTTAAAATTCTTATGTTTAAGATTGATTTGGGTATAATGTATTATTTTTCGTTGTTGCTGTTGTTTAGACCAGGGCACTTTGTATCAAAAGAGTTGTCGTGGAAACTTCGAAAAGGGTTCATTTGGTTGAAAATGGACAGGGCTGATGCCGATTTTAACGATTGAAAGTGATTTGAGAGGAACTAATCCCCCTTCCACTCCCACCCTCACATTTCTGCTCTTAAAATTTATCCAAATCAAAATAGCGTAAGTGTATCCAAGCTATCAAAGAAAGTAAACCGATTTTTTTGCGAATGGTATCAAGTTTTCAATTTCAGGTCAACTAGAGGAGGTATGAATTAAAAATTAAAAAGTACTAATTGTGTCCAGATTTTTAAAAGGGTGTATGTTGTTAAAAATTGCTGAAAATTTTTCTCTAGCATACAAATAGCAGGCCAAACTATAAATTCTTAAAAAGACGAAAAGATTTAAAGTATTATAACTTTTTCTCTGACAAGACTATGTCAATATAAAACGAACATAAATTAATTAAAAAACTATTTCCACAAAATAAGTTTTTCAAATAAAAGTAAAGAACTCCATTAAACAAAAAATGAGCAAAAAGAAAATAATGTACTAAGCGTTACCTCAAATCAGCATCGATAAATAAATGAAACCCAAAACGAACAGAAATTACAATAAATAACCGAGTTAAACTCACAACGAGCAGAAATTAACATAAGTTGGGCGCAAAACCCCTATGCCTTCCCAAGGCCAGAACAAAATTTGCACTTTACTGAAAAAATATAAATGTTTTTACTTTTATAACTTTAATAAACCAAATAATATTAGCATTTTGATTACTAAATATCAGTGTATGTGTATTAAACTGACAATGCACATTCATTTGTATTTTTTCAGTAAAGAGCAAATTTTGTTCTGGCCTTGGGAAGGCATAGGGGTTTTGCGAGCAGGAACTAAACATTTTTTAAAACTATAATTTTATAATTATACATGATTATCATATAACTTGATCATTTAAGCTTTTTTTTACGAAACCTAAGAATTAAGCGACTTTCACACTGCATACGTAGTTTTTTAAGTGATTAAGTTACGTTATGTCTGTATAACCTTTCAACCTTAAACAAGTTCTTTCACACTGGGTTGACATAAAAATCCATAAAACAATCATCATAATAGTCTAAAATCATCATGAGCACAGTCTTCAAATATTAAAGATATGGAATGGAGACGGAGATTCAAGCTCTGATCAATCATGAAAGACTTTCTAGGAAAAGGTTTTTATTTTTTTTTTTCAAAACTTATTAATTACTCATAAAAACATCGATATTTTTACTACTATCTTGGCTTTCCTGCAGAGGCGATTTTAGGAGATAGAGGGGGTATTTGCCCTGGGCGCAGAAAGTCTAGGGAAAAAAATTCAAATAAAAAACTAACGGTTATAATGATTTTGTAATTTTGAAATTTTATTTTTATTAAAATAAAGTAAAGGGGACAGTTAACAATAAGTATAAGAAAATTCAATTCGAAACATTCATTTTCCCATATCTTCATCACCTTTCCTTGAAAATAACAGTTAGACCGAACTTAATTAATTTTAATATTTTTTGTGATATTTTGTATTCAAATTTTGTTAAAATTTGGCCTGATAATCTTTGGGACGCAGGGAGGGAGGCGGGTAATCAAGATCTTGTTTCGGGCACCAGAGGCCAGAAGCGGCACTGCTTTCCCGTAACGAAACATATTTACACGTAACGTAAAATTATGAGTAGGCTACAGGTCGAGGCTACTTGGCCCTCACACGTTACTGACAAAATTTCCCTCCTAAGATTACATAACGTAACGTCTTGGTGTGAAACAATCTATGGCGTAGTGTGAAAGTAACTTATGAAAAATGACAAATTTAACTACTCAGCCCGCCATTATTCTTTCAGGTCCCTTAGCAGGAATTAATATGCATGGTGGCAACAAAAGTGGTCTCAAATTGGCTAAGCAGGGTTGTCATACTGGTGAAGAATATGAACTTGATTCTGATTGGTGGATTACTTATAATTGACCATTGGTAGACCGTTATACATTCTTATCTTCAGTAGCTTACGATATGAAATGGCAATGCGAAATAGCTTTTAGAACGGAGCGCTGATGAATCCAATGGCTGCACTCCGTTTTCCTCGATTATTTTAGCGAGCTCAAATAATGAAAAAAGGGACTAACAACAATAAAATCATAGACTTATCTTAATATGTCTAAAGGCCCATTCACAATGAGGTTTTACTAAAATCAAGATTTAGCTAGCGCTAATTTGAACCAATCAGATTTTGTCATGTAATTTTACAATTGGCTGAAGAAATCTAGGACTTTCTGGTTGGATTGAATTAGCGCTAGATGATCTCGGTATTAGTAAAATTTCACTGTGAATGGGCCTAAAGCAAAATCGCCAACCAATCAATCAAGTCTAAGCTTCCTAATCCGACAAAAAGTCCCAGGAGTAAGAGAAATGATCGAGTTACAAACGAGGCATTTGAAATTAATTGGTGTTTAGTATAATTGAATCGAGTTAGAATGTGGTTCTGAAGATTTGACCGAAAAAGTGAGATAGTTTTAACAAGAGAGGATCTCTTAAAATTTGGCCTCAATTCCATTTCTCCTTATGTTTTGTCAAACCCAAATACTGAAAGAAGGGACAAACGACAATTACACCACAGATACATACTATAAAACACCCCTAAAAGCTTAATCCCCAACCAATAAATCAAGCCTAAGCTTCCTAATCCGATAAAAAGTTCCAGTCCTTAGGGTACACGAACAAAGAATATGAGATAAGCATAGAAATGCGTACATATAGCATATAGAAACGAATGAGGAATCTGACATTATTTGTGTTTTAGTATAATAAAAGACGAATGACGTGTTGGCCTCTAGTGCAATTTAATCATTACAATATGACTCCTTACCCTCCCCCCACTCAACTTGGAAAAAAGGAAGACAATAAAAACCGCAGTTTTAAGACCTAGACCCATTTGTTTTTACCCCTCCCCTTGGCCTATTTAAAACCATATTTTGATGGAATATTTGATGAAGTTATTAATACCAAATGATACATTTAAAGTAAGTTATTTACTACCATCAAACATATTCATTGGAAAACGCCCACCCCATTAGCAAAATTTCTTGGCAATGTTCTTATATCAAACATAATTTTATCACTATTTCTCAATTGAGCAGCATCAGCTATTTAATATAGCCTTTCCACAGGGGCGTCAATGAGGGAGAAGGGCTAAAAATTTTGCTTCCCCCTAGACCTTGAAAAATGAAATTTTTTGGTATTTTCGTTGAAAAATACCCTTTTTTATATTTGCATTGGGAAAAAGATCAAATTGTCCCTTCTCTGGATTTCAAAAATAAATATTGCCCCCCCCCCACGTTTCTGTGAATTAACGTCAGTGCCGTTCCACTATTCTATTTCTTAAATGAAAAAGCTTTTTTTTTGAAAATGGTTGTTACTGTAACTCTTGGAAAATTAAGAATGTCAGATACACCATTCCGTTTCAAAGACGACGGCATGTATTTATTTGATAAAACAGTAACTTCAAATCAAGTTTTAACGGCTTTCTCTATGGGAGTTTTGCATAATTATATTTACTGGCACCAAACAAATGCAAATACCTTATCTTTATTCAAGCAACAATTGTATATGTGAACATATATTTTCTCTAAAAACATCTCTAAAGTTTTTTTCTTAAAATTGACATAATAACATTTTCTAGTGTGAAAAAACGACCTAAATAGGCCACAACTTTGGGAAAATTCATTTCCCCTTCCAGAGGCCTTAATATATTTTCTTAAATCATCTGCTAACTGAAATTAGAGACCCAACTACTTTGAAAAAAGTTAAATGAAAGTTAACGGCTGGACAAGGGTGAGTGAATACCGATCTCAGCATTACCTATTCTTAAACGTACCGACTTGGGTTAATTTTGCATTGTATTTAATCTCATATTTGCACCAAATTTATATGCAGCGATTGTTTAATGAATTAGCCGCCTTGGAAGTCAATTGAACCTTAAAGGTTGCCAGAACAGGTCAAATGAACATTGAGTGATCAAAGCAAGATATTCAACTAAAAATACTATTGTTTTGGACTGGGATGTTAGTAAAGTAAGTCTGTTTTTCTTTTCTTACGTGCATGTTTTTTCTTGCGTGAAATTGAGTATGCGTGTGGGGGGGGGGGATAATATGTCAACAGAAGGAATTTTCCGCTTGGGATATTTTTTTTGAGAATTTTCATTGAAAATGTCCTGTGCCATTTTTTTTTGAAAAACTGAAAGAAAAAGAGCAAAAATACCACCCCCTTTACATTTTCGTGAATTAGCACCAATATTCCACTATTGACGCTATAAGAAAAATCCGGTTAAATGAGTGCACACCCTTTAGATTCTAAGAAAAATGAATATAATATATAAAACTTTAAATTAGTAAAGCGGATAATTTCAAAATCATATGTCTTATAAAATAGGATAAATCGGGAATTCAATTTTGACAAAAAAAAGAAGAAAATCCGCAATTTTTGACAATAGCGGGCACCGAACTTAAAAAGAAAAACCTGGGTAGAAAATCGACAAAAAATAAGCTAAAACGAATGGTAGCAAACACCATAAGAAGGTGTTGCTTTTCGTTAAAAAAAAAACAAAAACAAAAAAACAGATTGTTAAAATCTGAATATTTACGGATGGAAAGCGTTTTCGAATGCAACTGATTGATTTTTCTTATTGATTTTCACTGTTCAACGTGGCAACACTGACGAAAATGTGATACTACCCTAAAATCTTCATATAGTCTTGAAACAAGGAAAAGAAAAATGTGAGAAACTCGTGGTTGTCAGGTACGAATACATCTAGGAAGGGTAAATGGGGGGAGGGCGAGTATTTTTACTTTGACGTTTTTGGTGCTTCCAATTATTGCGCAGCTACAAATAAAACAGCCCAAAGACATCACAATATTGATAGAATAGCCGAGGGCAGGCCAAGTCAGGACTAATGAGCGTAAAAAACAAAAAAACACCCCCATTCAGAAAAATATTTTGAATAACAAGTGCCCAGAAACTTAAGAGATTTCAGGATCTGGGCGGGGCGAGGCCCCTTCCTTGGGTACGTCCCCAAAACCAGCCTATATATTTTATTACTTACCTGGACTATAAAATGAACACGCATTTAAAGACTTTATTTTAAACTTTTTTATCATTCTGTCAATTATTTAATAATTTAAATATTTTCAGCATAGAATGATTTTCAAACATGTACACTCAATTTCATAAAAAAAAAAACATGAACGGTAAATACTTGAGTCGAAACACTCCTTACTTAAAAAAAAACTAATTAATTTAAGGAGATGTACTACATCTGTGCTTATTATAAACAATTTTACGTTTGGTAAGGCTATTATATTTAAGTTCGGGTATATTTGAGTCTGTTCCTTGTAAACTCATCCCGGAGATAAATAGGTCAACTTTTCGTAAATTGGTAACAACCGATCCTTTTAATCTATATATACGAAAGCGAATGTTTGTGTATACAGTCATGTGCCTGTTGGCCTAACCTTCACTCAATTACTACGCAGTTCATCCGATCGCAGATAAACTTTAAGAGATTGTTGAGCAATCTCTTCCAAACGTTTTGGGTATAAAGTACCCCCCCCCCCTCCAAGACCCACTTAATGGCAAATGAAATATGAATAATTTTGAATATGAAAATATGAATCATTTTAGCACTGATGGAATTAGAGAACCCTCAATACAAATAATTGACAGACATTTCCAGTAAAATTATTCATATTTTCCGGATTTTCAAGTAATGAGTTAATTCCGTAATCTAAGACACTTCCGGAACTATAAATTACTTTTTCAGTTAACTGTCTGAAGAACATTACTTTCCAAATTCAAAAATACTACCGTTATTATACATGTGTGGAGAATTTTACATGGGGAGGGAATTGTCGAAGGGGGGGGATCCCATGAGGGTAGGAGGATTTTCGATATTCAAATGAATTTGATTTGCATATGTTTTTCAGCTTTTTGCATATGAGACCAAAATAAACTAATCAGGTTATTTATATAATTTTAGGATAAAAGACAACTGTATTTAGCCTGGGGTTAATTCTAATGTAAAAAGCTTGATGTTTGAAAAAACGCTGATGTTTGTATCTATCAATACAGCGCATTATCGTATTTTTTATTTATGGAATCGATTTTCAAATGACGGGGAATTTTAGTGGACAATTTTAATCAGGGAGGGGGAGGGTTTTTCTGAGGAGTTTTCCACAAGGGGGAAATTTCCACAGATGATTTTTCCTTCAATTTCCTTTCATTTAAGATCGCAGCAACGCCCAATTGGTAGGTAAATAGGTTACATATGAACTATGGTCCCTTTAAAATTCGCAGTTTTTTCCTTTGTCACTTAAATCATATAGTAATTCATTATAGGTGTTATGTCATTGGTATAGGTGTTATGTCTTTGTTGATTGTTTGTTGTCAAGCAAAAGCCATATACCATTTATTTTTATTTGTTTTTTAATTATTCTGTTTCTCTTTGAAATATTTGTCAGTAACTTTTTTAGCTTATTCAAAATGACAGCAGAACTTTTTCATTTTTCTGTGACAACATTTACCTCTTCGTTTGTTTTTTTAAATCTTTTTTTTTCTTCTAGTCTTTTTTTGCATAATCTGTCTTTTTTTCACGTCTTTAAATGCCTTCTTTTTAATCACTGGTCCATTCAAATTAGAATTTAGAATGACGTAAAAGCTATTTATGAATAAAATCGTTAAACTCGATCTAGTCCCTGAGCCAACATACAGATGCCAAAGTTTTCTACAGGGAAAAGGCCCATTATTATGGCCATTATTTTCCGGCTTTCCCGGGGATGGACAGTCTTCAATAATTTAATTCAATATTCCGGGGAATGTTCAATTTTTACAGGGTAATTCCTTCCCAGGAACAATCGAAAAAAAAAAAACACCCACAGAATCTTGGTTCAAAAATTAATCGTCAAATCGGGGTCAAAATTCAATAGCAATAACATAATTGTAAAATCTCATGACCTAATTGTAGTATTTGAATATGGGATTATTGATTCCATAATCCGATTGAAAAATATGTAAAGAGTGCCACTCCTTCGGTGCCTCCAGAAAAATCGAAAACATTTATGATTTCCAGATAAAATGTTTTCCATGTTCCGCAGGGATTGTGTAACTGAGCCAAGTTGGACGTGTATGTGTGATTCGCCTATGGCACTTTGCTCCGGCTTGATTTTTAGCGAATAACCAGTGGAGGGCGACTGCTCGCCATTTTCATTTTTAGTGTCTGGGTTAATTTTTTTTTCTTTTCACCTGCATTTCCGGCAACTAATCTTGCCGGGGGGGGGAGGTATATGATAATATATGCGTTTTTCATTATTTATATTCATTGTTGATTATTGAATAAGGCTATCTATCTATCTATCTGTCCATCATCATTCTGAATTAGTCCCCGATTTTAACAAATAATCCAACCAAGGGATTTTTTTAAATCTTCTTTCAACATGCATTAAAGAAATCTATTAGGAAAACAGTGGAAATTGGGTCCCTCCCTTAGGATCAAATTTAATTTGGCTGTATTTTTTTTTTGGAAACAACATTGAAATGATATCTTGTGACCTCGCCCAACCTAAAATTGATGAGACTGAGGTTTTTCTTAGGCTTAAGAAAAAAAATGAGTATAAATACCAAAATTATTAAATTGGAGTATTTTTATAACACTTAGAATTGGTATTATAGCTTTGTTGCAGAAAATCTGTCCACATCGATATTTATATATTCTATATACAAAAATATATTCCGATTCCAATCCACCTCTTACCCCAAGGACCGAACTTGCATTCACCCAAGATCAGAAAGAACAAACATATGAAAGCTCTATAATTCTGTAAATATTTTGGTTTAAGCCTTGCTCTTCAGGTTGCCCACCTTTTGGTCAGTGCTGTCTCGTTGAAACAAGAAAACAAAACAACCAAACTAACTGTTTAAATCTGACAACATTTTCGTACATAAAAATTCAGATATTACCGATCTTTTGATTCCCAACGAAAACCATACCTATAAAGGAAAGCTACGCCCAAATTCAATCGGAATAGAAATTGCGTTCGAGCATGCCAAGATACTTCATTGGAGAAGCCTGATTATTCATTTTTAGTGTTTAATAAGACGTAAAGAACGCCAGGGAATATGAGAAGTGCCATTTGAAACAGTCTAGATTAGCTGTCGGGTAGGTTGCATATACTAATCCCAGAAATTGCACGATAAGCAAGGATAAGTGACGTCTATGTAAACATATAACTTAATCATTAAAAAAAACATATACAAAAATATTTGTGGAGAACAAAAAGGGACTGTAATTGTGAAAATTGGCACACCTTGAAGAACATGCAAATAAGCTATGTTTACATTAAACTACACATGATCATTGCTGTATTTCGCATAATTATCTATATGCATTTCAGCTAGCATGTGGGTGGAAAAGTATTTGTTGTTATCTCTTACAGATTACATCCAGGGAAGTTGGAGTTATCTGGATAAGGGATGGTTGAACGCACTTGTAAAACTCCATCAGCTGAAAATATTTTCTAATTTAAAACAAACCATCAGTCTAAGAAGACATACTTGATCATTGTTGTTCTAAAGAACCATTTCTCTTGTCATAGCATCCATTATAAACTTCATTTTCATTAGAAAATAACGCAAATTTGACCCGCTCCCCCGACGGTCTGAAGAAGTTGTTCCAGTTATTTCTAAAAATGCCCTTACTTCCGATAACTGATCTTTGTATCTACGATCTGCTGATGTTCTTTGATCAGCTCTTATCAGTAAGAACTGATCGTAGATATTATGCATCTAAGCTTTATCTTAACTGAATAAAATAGACGAATACACTGTTTTGGCAAATCTTTAACCAACTCAAATAATAATTTCGGATATGGTAAAAAAAATTTCTTAAATATCTCGAAATATGATAATCAAGATAAGTTTGAGCTTTGAAATCAGACGACGGGGAGGGGGGGCTATCATGATGTTATTTTTCCAGAGTAAGACACCAATAGTAAATAAAATCCACTTCAAAAGCACCAAGGGCAGTGAACACGAAATATGATTGTTTGAATTGGTTAAGTGGAAACACACAGACCCAAGAATTGGGAAAAAATGAGAATTTAGTTTTTAATGCAAAAGATCTCCATATTCAGTTATGCGGTGTTCAGTAGTAACGGGCACCCAATTAAAAAAAGTAACGTGAGCGAAAAATCAGCAGAAAATAAGCTAAACAAAATATGCTGGATATACAAAAATATATCCAGGAATTTTGTTCGGGGGGTGGGGGAGGGGGTTTAAAATTTTTTAACGCATCTAAAATGTGTTTATATACATTTTGTTACGTTTTTACAAATCAGACAAAAATTTCGGAGGGAAAAGGAGGAGGGGAGGGGGGGGGGTAAACCCCCTTCTCCCTCCTGGATACACCCTTGCGCATATGACACCAAAATCCTTAAGAAGGTGCAGCTTTCCTTTGAAACTGTAGCGTTTTTTTTTGGGAATTAACAGAGTTGTTGTTTTTTTTTGGAATTAACAGATCGTTAATGTTTAAATTCTCATAGACGAAAAACATTGACAAACTGATTATAATTCCTAGTCTATTTTAACAGTTCATCATGACAAGAGTAACGAAAATGTGACACCTCTCTAGAAAGCTTCAGATTTTAAACAAGCAAAAGGAAAATGTTAGAAAATCAATTTCACTATTTATGAACAAACTTAAGATAGGGTCAATGGGGACTTAAAAAGTTTAAAAAGGCCTTAAACTTAAAAAAATCTAGAATCTTTCGGGATAATCTTAGTTGTACCCCCCCCCCCACTGTTGTAGGTATGACAGGATATTTTTCACTGCAGTATTTTACTTAACATTTAAACGTGCTAGAAACTTTACATTGCGGTTGGAAATCACACACTACGGGAAGCAAAAGCTCTTCTAGCCTAAAAATGTACTTTTTCAAACCCCCCCCCACTCCCTCCCCAAGGCAAAATATAGGACGATAACTGGATCTATGACCATATTAGAATAAACAAAATAATAAGCCCACATTTCCTGCTCATTATCTTTGTTCTCAGAAACCTTACTTTCCTCTTTATATATATATATATATATATATATATATATATATATATATATATATATATATATATATATATATATATATATATATAAACGATTAAAGTAACTTAGGCATTTAATTATAACTCATTATTTATAAAACTATAATTTGTATAATATTATACCTTATAATTTATATTAAAACTAATATATAAATTTACATCGAATATAATTTAACTATTTTTATTAACATAATAAATTACTTTTAGAAAGTATTATATATATTTTAATTATTTTTATATTTAAATAAATATGAATATACAAGCAATTAATTTATATTAAACATAATTTATTACAATTTATATAATATGTAATTGTAAATTATTATAAATAGTAAGACAACATTTTATATTCCTTATATCTCAGAAGCATTATTTCTCTCTTAGTAGAAAAAAGATTGTACTGTTGACACAGCTACACTCAGCCTGACTTCCCCCTATTAGATACAAAGCAGAAATTTATAGCTTCCCCTGTGTTCAAAAGCAGTTTCAATCTATTTCCAAGGTGCAACATTAACCTAATATCCTTTGGACTCCACCCAAACTGAACTTAATGAAATCGAGGTGTTTCCCAGCCTTAAAAAAAAACAATTAGTAGATGAGGCTTTAGTCGAAGCTTTGTAACCAAGTGACTGACAAATTTTTACCTTTGTTAGAAATAGAAGCAGAGGACCAATAACTTCCCGGGAAAAGCATAATACATTTAATTATTCATAATAATAGTTTATTTATTATTAACGGTATTTATATCCATGGTCGTATCCAGGGGTGGGTGGGTACAGGGTTACCCCCCCCCCCCAATTGTGTCACGAAAACTAAGAAGAGCCTCTAGCTAAGCAAGACGGTTTCATTAGTTTATTCTTTCAGTTTATCAAGTCCTCTTTAAATATTTTTAAAGTCTTATGCTTGATAGAGCATTACTTTTTTGTTAGTGTTGCCATATTGAACATTTAATGACTCTTTTTTTAATTAAGCAAATTTTTCATCCGTAAAATCAAAATGCATACAAAAGTTTTGTTGATACAATTTTAAAAGTTTTTTGTACCCCCTCCGAACAAAATCCTGGATACGTCCCTGTTTATACTAATAACTCTATTTCTCCGTTATATTTCTTTTCAGGGTTTTAGCTTCTAATTTGAATGAGTTGATATTTATTTACCCCACCATGAACTTTATGCTTCGTAGAAAATATTACGTTTTTTTAAATAAACAATAGATTATATCCCAACAATAGAAACATGTGTCACTTATTCTTTTATATTTGAATATTTTTTCTTTTTATTCGTTTTTTTTTTTTTTTACTTGTCCCATCTTTTTCACATCTTAACTAAATTGTTTACTTATATATCTGCATTTTTTTTCTTTTTATTTTTTTCGTTCACAGCTTTTTTTTTTATTTGCTACTTGATTCTCTTCCTTTCTTTTTTTAATCACAAATAAAGATTTTAATCTTGCAAGAAGTCGCCCTTAATTTGCCATACCATGAACCGTATTCTTCTTAGGAAATAAAACTTATTTTAAAACAAACAACAGAAAGCTCTTCTTTTATACTTTTTTTTATTCTTAATTCCTTTTTTGCTAGTGACGCCTAGCTCATATCTTAGTTAAATCGTTTACTCATATAGCTGTGTTTTATTTTTCCTTTTCCGGTTTTACATTTTTTTTCGTTCAGTTTTTTTTTGCTGTTTCATTCTATTGCCTTCATAAGGCCAATTTTAGTTTAAAAACTGATCTGGTAACTTTTTTCCGATAAAAAGACGAGGCGTCTCTCTTTTTTGTTTCTTTCTCTACTAAAATTTGCATTTTTGACTGGTTTAGTAGCGGCGGATACTTAAGTTTTACAGAAGTTAGTTAAACTAGAGTAAAAAGAAAACATGCAAACAATAAACCTGATTTTGAAGAGCATTATGCTTTTCTCCAATAAAAATATCAACTAAAAATGTACTTTTGAGCAAAAAAAGGAGTGAAAATAATCATTTATTTGTTCATTCTTTTACACAAGAATTAAAAAGTTAAGATGAGGAATTTACTCAATTTAACAATAAGTATTTGAAGTTCACGGGAGAAAAAAGGAAGTATAATAGCTAAGAGATAAGAAAGATGACAAAAGTCTTACATAAAGATCTATATCAAAACACATAACGTTCAGCTTTCAATAATAGAGCTGGATTTTCACCTATATTAGGCCCCTTGCTAGGAGGTTAACATGGCACAATCCCTTCAGTCCATGGGAAAAGGACCCCAAATCATGGAAATATTTTTCATTTTTAGCAGAGACTTCATATCAATTTAGCTGTAAAATTGGACATTCCACACCTTGTCAAAATCATAGTCATGAAGGATCCTCAACCTAAACAACGTGACGGCAAAAAGTCGGGATCGATGAAAGCCAGTTTTCTATGAGAACTAAGAAGAGCTTCTAGCTAAGAGAGACGGTTGTATTAGTTTATTCTAACTACCATAATAACCTAAATAACTGAACGGCCAGAAGTTGGCCTCAAAGAAAGCCAGTTGCATTAGTTTATTCTAACTACCATAATAACCTAAATAACTGAACGGCCAGAAGTTGGCCTCAAAGAAAGACCGTTTTCTATGAAAACTAAGAAGAGCCTTTAGCTAAGAGAGACGGTTGTATTAATGTATTTTTACAACCATAAGTCCATTTTACGTATTGTGAATTTGTTGATTTGTTTGATTGTGAAATTTGATTCACCAGACAACGGTTTTTTCCGGCATCTATGTCGGCAAGGTTTTCAATTAAAGCATATGCCACCATAGAAAACTCCCAGTGCAACCAAATTGCTCAAATGATATTTTCTTTGAGTAGATTTCTAGCGTTTTCCTTGCAGGTATGCTAGAACATTTTTAGGGACTGCCCTTTCCTGAGCTTTAAAAAGAAACTTCTGCTTCGTATAATCGAAAAACAAAAAATTCACACTTAATAATGATGTAAGATTCATTAACAACTAAAAATGTCTATCTCCGGAACAAAACAGGAAAAGTTAAGAGTGTTTTCCCAAGATTCCTGGGAAGGTAGATGTCGGCTTTTAGTTTTCTGTCGCTCATCAATCAATTCTAAAAATTTCAGCCAATCAAACTAAGAAAGTTCATAATGCTCAATATAGGGTGATCCTTTAAGGTATCCAATTCCCCAAACTTCATACGGACGTATTTTTCATCAAAATTTAAATCACGATATTTTATTGGTTTTTGAAATATGTTTCGTTGTGCATGTTTCCACTTAACCAATCAAACAATCAGATTAAATTTTCGCTGTCCGTCTCTCTCTCTCTCGAATAAAACTTACGTTTCTTCGCTGGTTTAGTAGTGACGGACACCTTAGTCTTCTCTATTGGAGCACTAGCTGGCGCTTTTCTAGCCTGAGTCCTGTTTGGTAGTGCTTTAGATTGGCCAGAAGAAGAAGCAGATTTCTAGAATTAAGAAGGAGAACATTAGGAAAACTAGTACTAAAAGTGAGTATATTCGTGTTCATTCTCACAATTCAACGTCATGAGAAAGACTGATGGTAATGTGGGGAGTTTTTAAATCAGATCGGATTCAGATTCTGATCGAAGTTAAATCAGTTCAAGCCACAGATAAAAGGTACATAATGCAGATGTCTAACTGAGCAATTTTATGCTCGGCTTTCTTCGGTTTCTTCCAGAAACGTTTTCACGAATGTTCCCTGTGAAAGGCAAGTTTATTGAGAGCATTTGATCTTCATAAAAGAAAAACAAAATCCAGAGAATAAAAAAAAAACAGAAATTTTCTTTTGATTACTTATTAGTTTTAAACCTATGGTCGTTTGAATAACCGATCGTTAAATAAATAGGGTAACACTGTCTTCAAACATATATCATCATCATTACAAATAGTTCAAAGGCTGAACGCCTTTTTTTCAAAATATAGGGTAGGCCCATTAGACACGTGTATTACAAACCTTTTGTCTGTGAGTGTGTTCCAGGTAGAAATTACAATTAATTCGTATTCACTTCAAATTTAATGTGAACCTGGAACGGTTTATTAACTAATGCCTTAATACACATTATAATGATTATTAAAACATGAGTAATTTTAACGAGTGATGAGTAAAATTTTATTAATTTTATTTTTATTAATTGATTTTATATACATCTAATTTGTTTTATTTAATATTAAATTGAATTCTATATTCTTATATCTGTTTCCTCTTGGAAATATTAAGGTTTGAGACATCAACGAAAATTTCAATATTTTTCTGACCATTAATATTTAATGAGGAGCCTCTTTCCTTAAATTATCTTACTGAATATCTTGTATTTCTAGCCGCAGTGCATACACCACTGGAGATTCATACATTCACCGGATATGATAAAATATAGTAGTATTTCAGAAAAGGAGCTTGTTGCCAACTTTAATGGGCTTGCCACATTATGTTATATGAGCTTAGCCACCATTAACCTGGCAAAATGTTGGGGGTCATGGTCCCATTCATGTGCAATCATCTACCAAGTTCTGTCTTGAACATTGACGGAGCAGGACTACCAGTGAGAATATAACAATATCCCAAGACTCACTTGCGAAGAACAAAGGATACAAAAAATATCCAAAGGGATGGATAGACAAAGCCACAAGGCTCAGGGATACGAAAAAAAATAACTATTCAAGATTATTTTCAACACTCACCCATCTTTCCTCCTATACAAAAACCTTTCTATACATGCCATTTCCAATTTATTATATTTTACCCTCTTTCTTTATATTAAAATTTTATTATTAAATTAAATTTATACACAATTATTCTATACTATACTAATACTATATTATTTTATACTATACTACTTCTTCTTTTTTGTTTTGTTTTTCTCTTCAGTTTTTAACCAAATAATTACCTTTAACACATTATACTATACTAATTATTTATACTATACTAATAAATTTTTATGGTTATTTTAATTTATAATACTAAATTTTATACTAAATTAGTAATGTACTTTTTGACGGCAATCCGAGATATACATTTCACTAAATACTAAGGTCAGGTTCTAATTAAAGGAGGAAAATTAAAAGAAATTAAAAGCAACTTAAAAAACAACAATTAAAAAGGTTTGAGTGAAAAAAGCACATACCGTGGGAGAAGCCACACCAGGCTTCTTTGTTTCCTTCACAGCTAATTTATTAGGCCTACTTGGTTTAACTTGTTCTGGCCCTGCAGATTTACCTGCAAAAGAAAAAACGACATTCATTACAAAGCAAAATCAGCAATGACTTTCAACCGGTATTTTAAAATGCACCCGTTTTCTCAAGTTTTTTCTGTGGACCTGTAGCGGATTTAGCCTACGGCTAGTCCTTTACATATATATATATATATATATATATATATATATATATATATATATATATATATATATATATATATATATATATATATATATATATATATATATTATATTCCAAACCCTAATCTACACTCTTTGACATTTATTTTCCGAGTGGGACAAGTTTGTGACTTGGTTTTTTATCTTAGCAATTTATCACTTTTGTCTAAAGGTAATGTATTCAAAATTATCCAAAAATGCAATAATACAGGGTGTTTCACAGGGTTGGCACTCCTTGGAATTTTCCCCAAGACCTTAAAATTCCAGTCCTTAGCTTGGAATATTCAGAAGGTATATATATTAAACATTACCCTCCAAAAGAAGATATATACGATTATTATTTAATATATTGACAACTTTTTTCAAATCATTGTATTCTTCACCAGTGAAGTGATTTCTTAAGTTGTTTGATATATTGTAGAATTTTCACCACACTCCCCCAAAATTTCTGTCTGACTCATAAAACGTAACAAAAATATATATAAACAGATTTTGATGCTTTTTTTGTAAACCCTCTGAACAAAATTACTGGATTCGGCCCACGTGGTGGTTTCATATTTCCCTCCCAGAATTTGGTTTTTACTCTTGCTATAACTGATAAATCAGTTAGGTCATAAAGAAACTGCGTACATTGTGACGGTGAAAAAAAAAGTAATATAATAAACAAATAAATAAATAAAAAAATAGAATCAATGTACTTCCTTCTCATTTGTATAAGCAATTAGCATGTGTTGACTGAGTGCATTACTAAGAAAACAAAAAAATAGACACTTAGATATCTTATCTTCAATAAAATATAAGTACCAATAAAAAAATAAATATACATAAATATAAAATAAAAAATGTAAGCTATTTTTTCTAATATTAGAAAATAGTCTTATTGTCCTAGACCAACAAAGCATTGTATTTTTTTTCCAGGATCAGGAAATATCTGACTCAGCTGTGAAATCGCTAAATAATCAACCTATTATAGATACGGCCACAAATTTAAGTAACCTTAGTGAACTTGAGTCTCTAATATAATATTCACCTATAAAATCAAAGTAAAAATAAGACTATAAGATTAGCTCATAAACGAATCCAAACATTTGTCTTAAAGTGTAATCATTTGGGGCTTCAACAATAAACACCATACAATTTCAAGAGTTTTTTTTTGTGGGGGGGGGGGTGTTGGACAGGACCGGTTTCCACGTGTCTGTTTCAACGGTAGAGGATTCAGAAGTGGGTGTAAGTAATATTTGAATTTTATTAAGCATGCGTTAAACGCAGCTCAGAATGCTTGCTTCACTCGGCAAAAAAAGACAACAAAATTTTTAATTACATTTTATTCTCAACGCTGTAAAAATTAAAATCATTAAAATATTGGACATATGGATATTTGCGACGTCATTCACATAAAAAATGTTTTCCAGAACTAATTAAAGTCTTATACGAATTTTCACTAAATTGTTACATGCAGGTTTTTTTTTCACACTGGAAAAAAAATTCTTATTAAAAACAATCTTATCAAAAGGACAATAGCTACCGAGCAAAGATCGATACACTTAAAAAAAACAATAAAAAATTACTGTAACTTTTCTGCCACAATGCGTAGAATTTAATGCAAATCAATTCAGAGTCCAAGACTCAAATCATAGCTATCTAACGGGAATGTCTTTCTTTCAAAACTTAGGAACAACTGATTTGTCAACAAACAACTGCATTTTGAAACTTCCCCTGCTTTTGATCAAGGCTTTCAATCTTCAGGGATCTCTAATTTCAGTCAGCAGACGAAACGAAAAATATTAATGGGATTGGGAGGCGGAACGAATCTCTCCAGAGTCCTGGCCTATCTAGATCGTTTTTTTTTTCAACCAGAAAATGGTTGTATGACGGTCTTTGGAAAAAAATAGCACCTTTTTTGAAAAAACATTTACAGATAAATAAATATATGTAACATATATATAACTATAAATATCTGTAAATACATGTAGCTTCCCACCAACCAAATTAAAAAAATACTGGCATTCAGGATTAAGTAGTATCTGGTTCCACTATGAATCATGCAAAACGCTAAAAAAAAAAAAAAAAAAAAAAAAAAAAAAAAAAAAAAAAAAAAAAAACTAAAGAATAAATCCTATAAATAGCGACAAGCTTTAACCCAGTAGCATCAATTGTGGGGCAGGGGTGCTGGCAACATCCCCCTGAATATTTTTCACCTGATTTTAAGAGCACTTTTTTGAGTGGTTAGTTTTAACCCTCAATTATACATTTAGCTTTGAATGGCCCTAAGTAAAAATAATCAAAACTAAAGGGTATAGCTTAAAAAAGTTTGTACCTTTTGACACCCCCGTCTTCAACTTTTGAGGAGAGCTCTGTGACGAAGGTTTGCTCGGACCTGACTCCACCAATTGAGGAGTCTGAACATCAGAAGAACTCTCAATGGAAATGGGAGCAGTTTCCTTCTGTTCTTCAGATTTTGTGTAACCTGAATGAGGTGTTGACTTCTCAAATGTAGCAGTGGATTCGCTAAGGGCTGGGGTCGTATCTTCGAAGGGGATCAGATCATTTGGTCGCGGTACTGAGACTTCAGTTGCTCCAGGCTGCTCGTTAGCGACTAGAGGAGTGACCTCATCTGAGCCTGTTAGAGGTTACAAAACAATGAAAATAATTAATTATTTAACCTTTTACTTTTAGGGGACACTAAAGAGATGGTTAGCAGAAGTTTGTAGTTTTTTTTTTAAACTCCTTCTATGATTGTTTCCGATTCTGATGAAAATATGAGGATTAGATTTTTGGAATGTTCTGACTAAGAAAGGAAAGAGAGAAAGATAAAAAAAGAGGCGGAGAAAAGGGAGAAAGAGAGAGAGAAAGAGAATGAATACAAATGAATTGTTTAGCATTAACAAGCTACGTATATACATATTATCTATTATCAAAAAGTACACATATGGCACATTTTGTGACTTTCGAAATGGTACCATTAAATTAGCAAACGCTAAACAAGCGCCGACGCGACAGGAAGAAAATTGTCACGCAAAAGAACGTCCTTTGCGGCCAGCCATTAAGGGAAAAATAAAAAGCAGGCCATCCCGGCATCCCTGATTTAATAAGATGACAGGAGGTCGTACGGAAGAATTTAATAGAAATAGAAACTTCTAGGGAGGGTATAAGAGGGAGGCTTTGAATAGGATGGGATCTAGGAAGAGCATGCGTAGCTGCGTTGGCCTCAGGCGACATAGTGCTATAGTAAGTTTTTTGTAGTAGTAGCCTAGTAGTATTGAAAAAGTAATTAGTATACATAATTTAGGTCGTGTATTTTCCAATCAAGGGGGGAGGGTACTTAATTGCACCGGACGCGATTAGTATATTCAGAAAGACACACCAAGTGGTGTGTTCACCTGGATTCAACGTAATGTAAAACTCCTTCCTCTCCTTAAATCCTTCTTTAATCGATTTTAAACATGGTTTGCTATAAAGCTGATTTAAATAGTAAAGCACTTTAAAATGAAGTTCACGTCTCATCATTATAATAGGAAGAGTGCAAGCACGCAATTTGACTTTCGGGTGGCTGTTAGGTAACAGCCTTTAGTTAGGTCTTTAGTTAGTGAGGAAACAGTACGCACAATGAGAGTAATAATCAAACGAAAAGAGTGAGACAGTAAACTAAAGGGAAACATCGACTTTCAAATAAAAGTCAGTCCAAGAAAAACATCATGGGATTTCACAAATGGATCAATATTTAAAAAAATTATCACTTTTTTTGTTTTGTCTTTCACTAAAAATTGGCACTTTAAAAAATACATTCATTTTTTTAGAATATTTGTTTATATTAGTTATATATACATACATATATATATATATATATATATATATATATATATATATATATATATATATATATATATATATATATATATATATATATATATATATATATATATATATATATATATATATATCAAACTACTTCTTCGCGAAGTAACCACGGAGTAGGCTTCCAGCTAAAGGTTTTCGAAAACAAAAGATGTGTATGTGTGCATTTACATCTAGACCAACTTTTATCTTACAAAGTGAAAATTATCGATTACCTTTTGACAGTTCTAACTTCTGAGGGGAGTTCTGCATCAAAGGTTCGGTCAGACTAGACTCTGTCTCTTGAAGAGCGTCGATGTTGGAAGAACAAACAACAGAGGTGGGAGAAGGTTCCTTAGTATCTTCTGGTTTGCTGTGACTTGACTGAGGCGCTGAACTTGCGGCTATTATATGGTGCTCACTAAGAGTTGGCGTTGAAGATTCGTTCGGTTCCATGACGTCCTTTGGTTGGATCAGAGAGGTTTCAGTCACCCCAGGGTTTTCGATTGTAACTAAATGAACGACTTCATCAGTGGCTGCTAAAGGTTACGATAAGAGAAAACAGTTCAAGCTTTCGGTTTTTCCTTTTAGGGGATACTTCAGTGTTTATTATCAATTCTGGTACAAACGTGAATTATTATTTTGATTTCTGGAAACTTTTGAGTAAATATGAAGAGAGAGAGAGAGAGAGAGAGAGAGAGTGAGATAGAGAGAGAGAGAGAGAGAGAGAGAGAGAGAGAGAGAGAGAGAATACTGAACATTGGAAACAAAAGATCAGTATAAGTAAGTGCGAGCAGGTCACCCCCTTAAGGGGGAAGAATACAAGTGTCTTTCCAGCAATGGGGGAGGTGGGGAACAACAGGGATACGCTCGATTAATTGAATCGTAATCGAATTTCTCAAATACAAAACCAATCATAACTGTCCGTTTCTTGTAGTTAATCTCTCACCTATGTCAACTGAAAACAATTAACCAAAGATGTGGTAGAAATATATTGCTGTAGTAGCTTGTTACCGAGGAAATTTTTTTATAGAAATCGATAACCTAGGAGGATCAATGATGGTTAGTTGCCTTGATAGTACATTGCCCCTTGATGTAGGGGAAGTATTCAAAGAAGCTGAAGCCATTGCTTCACTTGAGGCCAAGGTCTTATCAGCTTTCTTAGAAGCTGTCAGATAGTTTCTAACCTTTTCCACGAGCAGGTTTTCATTATAGCCACAATTAAACAAGATGAAAGCACAGCTAGTGACCGACTATTGCATTCTGAGGGTCCCTTGTTATTCTTCAAAAAAGCATTTTTATATACCGAACTCCAGACGGCTCCTGCTACAACAGCTAGCATCATTACTTGAGCCCATTAAGGAACTGATAATAAGAGTTCCATCTGAAGGAACCTTCACATCACTTATACTTAATGAACAAATCATGGATATGACTAGCTTGTTTCAACCAGAGTCAGAGAACTATCCACGCAACATGTTTGTTTAAAATCTAGCCAATTTGTTTAAAGCAGCCATGAACAAAAGTGAAACTAGTCCTTGCAAAAGCACTTGCTCCTTGAAACTTCATCTTTGCAACTGTACTTGATCCTAGTAACTTCGTCCTTGCAACTATACTTGATCCCTACAGCTTCATCCGTGCAACAGCGCTTGATTCTTGCAACAGAACACTTGATCCTTGAAACGCTTGGAACTTCATCCTTGCAGCAGTACTCGATCCTTGCAACAGTACTTGATCCTTGCGAAAGCGCACACGTGCACCTAAAACCACACCCCTGGATCCACCCCTGATTCACGTGACATGTTAATTGCACATTCCTGGAGAACAAAGTGTATTTTAGACCAGTGTCAGTAAATATTCCCAGTAGATAGATCTCAGGGGAATCTTTGCCAAAATTGGAACGAAATAAGTGCATTTATAGGCTATATTTGTTTTCCTTTTCCGAGAGGAAGGGGAGATCCTAGGGTCAATTCTCTCCCTTCAGATGGAAAGGGGTTCTTTAGAACAACCTCAGGGGAATCTTTGCCAAAATTGGAACGAAATAAGTATATTTTTAGGTTCTGATTTTTTTTGTATTTTCCAAGACGAAAGGAGATCCTTGGATCAATTTCAGGACCCCTGACCCCCCTCTGCGTAGAAAGGCCTGCCAATTGCTAAAACCCGAAAGCCGTAAATCAGAAAAAAAAGAAATAGTTGGAAAAACTTGAAAAAGAAAATGAAACAGTCTTAAATGATAGTCCCAAAAATTAAGAGTTAACCATTGAAGAATAAACGTTTAATTTGAGAATAACTCTAATTCACATTTTATACTTTTTTTGTGAAGACTTCAACCCCTTCTAGGAGTGTTTTAAGTATAATTTTAGTAAAAAAGCCTCCTCCTCCCACAAAGGCTTTGCTTTTAAACGAATTAATCCGTTCTTTTCTCGTTGGACAACTTAACAACTTGTCGTTTTTTTCATAGCCTCCTTGTTACGTAAGGAGGATATTGACATCAGAGGCCAACAGAAGGACAAATGATTTAAGACAGATTTGAAAATAAACTTCATTGAAGCACTAGATTCTCTTATAAATTATAAGTGAATTTGTTGAAAGGTATGCCAATTAAATACACTTTAGTGATATGAAAACAAAATTTAACCAGTACATAAAACAAGGAAAAACTTTACACATAAAATTTATGTGTTTATGCATTTAAATAACCAAGGCAAAGGAAAAGAAAACAAAATATTAATAACTCAAAAGTTAGAAAAATTTTAAACCTTAGAAAGGCGAATAGCAACAAGCAAAACAAATAGAGATTAATCAAGATATTCAATAAGAAAAACAAGTGTTTAAATTAATTCTCCGCTCCAGTAATAAACAAAAAAAGAGAAGAAGTAACGAAAAAGAACAAAAGACAAAAGCATAGAAAAATGTTTTTCTACAAAGCGTGGAAAATTAGGTGAAGATTCATTCGATCCTGTACTTTAAACAAGAAAAAACACATATGACAGTAAATTTACAGGAAAAAAAAAAACAAATGAAAATTAGTTTTTTTTTACGGTTTATAAAGTATGTTATTATTTTTGTGTATTATTTATTAGCTATATATTTGCCTAGTATACATTGTATATTATAGTATAGTATTGAATACATAGAACGATATACATTTATTTTTCAATAGTTGCGTGGTTGTGCAAGAAAGGGTATTCTAATGCATCTAATGCAAACTACAGACACCAAAAATTCCAAATTAATTATAAAAAAATAAATCAAAATTATAAAAAATAATTAAAAATTGAACTTTTTTTATTTTTGCACGCAAGAAAACGTGACAAAATGCATTCTGAAAAAAAAAATAGGAATCAAGCACGTGCGCAAGGAATCAAAATAATGATTTTTAGCATTCTTTTTCCTAAATTCTAATTATTCCTATAAAATTAACAGATTTTTGCAGGGACACCAATTGAGAGGGAGGGGGCAATCAACCCTGTAGATTTTATACCCCTACCCTTATTTTGAAAGATAGATATTTAGCATAATCGTTGAAAACAAAAACGAAAACAAAAATGCCCTCCCCTAGATTTTGAATACAATCTTTTTTTATGTTAACTAAAAAATATAACAAATATATTTACTCCCTAATTTTTCGCGAATTAGTGCCCTTAGATTTTTGCAACTTTTTTTTGGCAAATGCAATGATATAAAAGAATCTTTTGTCGGTACCGGCCTACATATATATATTTTTAGGGTGGAGGGTGGTATAATATTTTGAATAGTTTAAAATGCAATCAGAACGCTAAAGACAAAATTAAAAGTTAATGCAGCAGATAATCCCCTCATGCCTTACACCTTACCAAGGACTATTGAACATGCAGTGCAGAAAATTACCTCTAAAAGCTAAGGCGTTTAAGCTCTTTATCAAGTCCTCATCAACATTAGGTGACTGAACAACTGTTTCATCAAGAGGCAACGTAGAATCATTAGCCTCTAGATCTTCTGCCGGTTCACACAACGAGTCATCTGCAATAATATCTCTCCATCGTTTATCTTCAATAATTAAATGGTCTTCTTGTAAAGATTTGGAGGATTCCAAGTTGGACTCTGTTACCAAAGAGGATTGGTTGGACTCAGAGCCTTTCGTTCGATTTTCGACATCGTGTAGAATTTGGGAAGGAGTTGCAGGTCTATCTTTCTCCGAAAATGTCACTTCAGAATTATCCCCAATGTTATCAGAGGTAGTAGATACTTCAATACTATTACCACCAGTATTGTTCTTACAATCTGGGGTACATTCTAAGGGTCCCATCTTGATCGTGGTGATGTTTGAACTTATATCCTCGTTATGACTACTTGAAGTGTTGTCCTTACTATCTGGGGTACATTCTAAGGGTCCCATCTTGATCGTGGTGATGTTTGAACTTATATCCTCGTTATGACTACTTGAAGTGTTGTCCTTACTATCTGGGGTACATTCTAAGGGTCCCATCTTGATCGTGGTGATGTTTGAAATTATATCCTCGTTATGACTACTTGAAGCGTTGTCCTTACTATCTGGGGTACATTCTAAGGGTCCCATCTTGATCGTGGTGATGTTTGAAATTATATCCTCGTTATGACTACTTGAAGTGTTGTCCTTACTATCTGGGGTACATTCTAAGGGTCCCATCTTGATCGTGGTGATGTTTGAACTTATATCCTCGTTACGACTACTTGAAGCGTTGTCCTTACTATCTGGGGTACATTCTAAGGGTTCCATCTTGATCATGGTGATGTTTAAGTTTTTATCTTCGTCATGGGTACCTGAATTATCAGAAGTAGAAAAAGATGCATTACTTTCTGAGTCATCTTTAGACTCTATAAAAATAGTCTGGTGCGTAGTTAATGAAGGTGGAACTTGTTTATCTAAATGAGGAAAAGTATTTGATGGACTATCACAGTTATCTAAAATTTGAGTTCTTTCTATTTTAAGTTCAGGCTCCGGAATTTTTTGGATTTCCTGCTCAGAAAGGTTTGCTACGTAATCTGGAATCGATTCATTAAGCTCAGAAACAATACACCCTAGTTTTAACTCTTTAGAGCCTTCAAAATTCTCCAAATCAGGTATGGTGTCACCAGAGATTGCTTCAGGGTCCTTCCCGTCTTTTTGCAGGTCATTCATAGGTGAATCCTCAGTATCTTGTTGATTAGAGGGAAGAATCTCTAGAATCTGCGTGATAGTTGCCTCTCTTTCGGCGTAAGTGTTTCCAAACGAATGCATATTCACATTCAAGTTTTCAGTGAGTGGTTCTCTAGACTCTAAAACCTCATTGACACTGTTGTTATCATTAGCCAGATGTTGGCTATCATTAAGATGTAATTCATTGATTCCCACCTTTACTGAAGAGCTTGTAACACTTTCTGGACTAGCTTTTGATTTTTCTTCAATATTTCTGATTTCAGCCTCATCTGTTCCTTTTTCATAGTCAGTCTCTCGGTTATTTTCCATTGTAGTTTTGATGTCATATATGTCATGAGGATATCCAACATCGTCGCAAGATCTATCTTCTGATTTAGGTGAAACACTATTATTTTTATCGGCAGGAAATTCAACATCTGAGACTGCATTATCAGAAACCAATTTGGGCTCATTCTCTTTATTAAGTAATTTGAGACCTACTATTGATTTCTGTTCACAAAGCTCTGTTTTAATTAGTTCGATTCTTTCCTCAAAAGTACCCGGTTTATTTTCACTTTGAAAGTCATCCTCTTTCGAATTAACAGATTTCGGCCCTGTCTGAGTAATTTCTTCACCGCTCAATTCTTTTTCAGATTCAGCAGTTTGCTGAGCTAAATTAGAACTGTCTTCAGAAACATCCAATTTACTTTCATTTTCAAAATCCTCCACTTTCAAAGTTGCAAATTTCAGCGCTTCCGTCTCAACAGTTTTTTCACCGTTCAACTCTTTTTCAGATTCAGTAGGTCGTTGAACTAAAATCATTCTATCTTCTTCACTTAAATTCATTTCCGATTCAGCAAAATCAGAAAGCTCCACACAGGACTCCAAAGGAGTTTCTTTAAAAGCAGAAAGATAATTTATTTCCAGTGGAAGGTTCTGTGGAACGACCTGGTCTGGAAGAACGGGCTCCTCCAGCGCGGCATTAGTAACTACCTCTAAATGCTGATTAAAAGACTGTGTCATTGCTTCTAACTTAGCATCCAACAAAGAATCTTCGGCGGTAATTGGTTGGAAGTTCGTTTCGTGTTGTTCTTCGTACCTCTTTTGAAGGTCGGTGAAGCTTAACACATTAGGACTAGGTTTGGGTAGCGTGAACTCGGAGTTTGAAACCGATTTGACAACGTTTGGGGTTTCTTGAATTTCATCAGTAGGTTCAAATTTATTATCAAAGCCACTAAAAACACTCTTATTTAAATCTGGGGTAAAATCAGGAACATTATTATCATGGGTTTTTAAAATTTGATCATCCTTGCGAAATTTGGTGCTTCCGATAATCGACTCAGACCCAGGTAGAGACTCAGCAAAGGGATTTGAAGCAGACACTACAGGTAAATTCCCAGAATCTAAGGACAAATCCGCTAAAGTACCTGCAGAGGGTTCCGTCCCATTAGCAGCAATCGTCTTCTCTGTACCATTGGCAACAATGTCCATGGTTTTAGGATCCAGCTGCACCAGACTAGATTCAGGCTCACCAGATAAAAAAATGTAACCCTGTTGGTCACCAAACTCAGATGTTGGCTGATCAATTTCGGGAAGCCGTTTATCTGATGTCGTCACTTTCATTTCCCCCGCCTGAAAAAGAGTCTTGGTTAATAAACGGCCTAATTTGAAAAAAAAAAAATCTGTGATTCTGGCTACTTTTTTTTAGGGGAGATGAGGGTAGTTAAATATAAACGAAAAATAGTCACAGTTTTGATATCCCCAAAAGGTACATACGTAAACTGAGAAGAGGCTTCTTATGTCTTAATTGGAAGGGACAGTAAATATCATGGTAACCTCTTCCCCAAAAAGACGATTGTTTTTTGTTTTTTTTTTTACTTTTTCTGAAGATAAGAAAGATATCTCTGGTCAGGCACTCACACAGGATCTTTTCGGGGGTCCAATAATAAAAACAAATTTCATTTGATAATTTGAAGAAGAAGTTGCCAGAAATTCGTAACAAATGAGATTTCGACAAGGAGATGCCCTGAGGCTACCCCCACGTACATCCCCCTCTGTTGGGTCTTTATCGACTGCTTGCATTTGAAAAAACGTAGTTCCCTCATAAATGGTAGGGGAGACTATGGGTCAGACCAAGTATATTTCAACAATGAAGTCCAGACTCACGGACGCACCTCTACCCCTCAAACCCGCTCTCTTCACACTAAAGCTTGATTAGAGCTTTCTTGAAATCACCATACGAGTGGAAAAAATATCCAGAGGGGATAAAAAGGTTTGACCCCCCCCCCCCCCCCCAAAAAAAAATTGTCTGAATCGTAAAAACGTAACAAAATGCGTAACAAAACGTAACAAAATTTTGGGTGCGTTTTTTCAAAGTTTTGGTTGTAACCCCCCTCCCTAAACAGAAATTCTGGCTACGGCCAGTAGTAAGGGTGTACGCACTTTGACAAGTGATTGCGTAATATGACTTACCAGGGTCAGTCACCTATGGATATCACGAGTGATTGCGTAATATGACTTACCAGGGTCCGTCACCTATTTCTACGAACGGTACATGCCTTACCAGACGGGTTTCTGAGGTAACACCCATTTTTAACAGTTTCAATTGCACAAGGAGACAGGTTTCTGGTGGGTATAGAATTTGAGAGTTGATAAAGTGAAATTATGTCACTATTCTAGTTTTTTCTAAACCGGTATTTCCTATAAATTAATAAAGGGTTAAGGTGATTAGCGATTACGAGCGGAGGATAGTACGAATTGCTTGTGAAAAACCCGGATGAATTAGTTGAAAATAAAGTTTTAAGAAGAAATGTCTGAAAAGTAACGATATTGTGACTTGACCTCGCTTTACCTCTCCGATGTGGTCTGTATAATACACAAGTAACGTTTGAAAAGTATTGTCAATTTAAAAAGAAATGGCTGAAAAGTGTTTTGAGGGAGATGGGTTGCATGGAGGGTTGAGTTGCACGAGGGTTCAGTTAAAGGGGGTACACTTACACGGGGGTTTAGTTAAATTGGGTTGAGTTGCACGAGGGGTCAGTTAAAGGGGGTAGAGTTACACATGGGGTTTAGTTAAATTGGATCTAGTTGCACGAGGATTCAGTAGCACGAGGGTTCAGTAGCATGGGGATTCAGTTGTACTGGATTTCGGTTATAAAGGGTTTCAGTTACATGGAGGGTTCAGTTGCACGAGGGGAGATTTGCGAATTAGAGGAGATGGGATGATAGTGTACTGTATAATACGCAAGTGATGTTTTGGATATACATGAAAAAATACATTGGAATTGGGCAAGAAAAATCCATGCGTGGGACACTGTATTTACACGTGAACATTTTAAAGGTTGGCCCACTGAAGTCGAGGTTTTTTTTTAAACTTGGCAAATTATATTGAAGTCAAGCATATTATGCTCGTAATAATATAATTTAAAGCAAACAGGTAATGGTACTTATTTAATATCCCAGTAAACATACGACTAGAAATGCTTCAGGAGAAATAGACTATTGCTTCTTTCTGAACTAATCAATATTCCTTGACAAATATTTTTTTTATTTTACTGTATTGCTATTATTCAAAACATTGCATTGTCTATGCCACATGAAACTAGCGAATAATTATCGTGGCTTTTTAGGTGTTAAATTTTTTTTTTAAGTTTAATTAATAAAATAAAAAAATTATTAAATTTATATTTGGATAAGCTCTATTTTGACTACTTTATCTGAAGTGCGGGGGTGGGGGCAAGTATTCAGTTAAAATAAAGTTAGGAAGGGGAAAATTAAGTTTTGAGGGACGTGTAAAAATGCTACTTATTTAATACCCCGGTAAACATTTGACTTGAAATGCTTCAGGAAAAAATAAACTATTGCTTCTTTCTGAACTGTCTGGGGAGTGGGTGGGGGCAAGTATTTAGTGAAAATAATGCTAAAAAGGGGGAAATTAAGTTTTGAGGGGGTGTAAAAATGGTACTCATTTAATATCCCGGTAAACATACGACTAGAAATGCTTGAGGAGAAATAGACTATTGCTTCTTTCTGAACTAATCAATATTCCTTGACAAATATTTTTTTTTATTTTTACTGTATTGCTATTATTCAAAACATTGCATTGTCTATGCCACATCAAACTAGCGAATAATTATCGTGGCTTTTTAGGTGTTCAATTTTTTTTCTGTGTAATTAATAACATAAAAAAATGATTAAATTTAGATTTGGCTAAGCTCTATTTTGACTACTTTATATGAAGTGAGGGGGGTGGGGGCAAGTATTCAGCTAAAATAAAGCTAGGAAGGGGGAAATTAAGTTTTGAGGGAGGTGTAAAAATGCTACTTATTTAATACCCCGGTAAACATTTGACTTGAAATGCTTCAGGAGAAATAGACTATTGCTTCTTTCTGAACTGTCTGGGGAGTGGGTGGGGGCAAGTATTTAGTGAAAATAATGATAAAAAGGGGGAAATTAAGTTTTGAGGGGGGGGGGTGTAAAAATGGTACTTATTTACGATCCCGGTAAACATACGACTAGAAATGCTTGAGGAGAAATAGCCTATTGCTTCGTTCTGAACTAATCGCAATTTCTTGACAAATATTCTTTTATTTTTACTTTATTGCTATTAGTCTTCATGATTACATGAATATACAGTGTATTTTCACGACTACAAGCCTGAGGCATGAATATACAGTCTGGTTTGACGATTACATTGCAAAAAGCGAACAATCCTTTTATATTATATACCTATAGAGTGAACAAACACGTTTTGAGAGTATAATTGAGATTATATGACGCAGCCAGATGGGTTTTTGAAGCACTTTCATCATAACATTTTTCTTTTTTTTTTTTTTTTGGCAATTGACATTTTTTTCTGATAACAAGTACCATTCATTGCGATCATAGCTCTATGTTGGCTCGTTTTATATACTTCAGCTTGTCTATTCATTTGTGTTAAATAAAAATCTTGAATCTGGAAAATGAAAAAATAAGTATTTAAACAAAATGTACGATGCTGCTAATTAAAGAATAGTAGGCTACACTCAGAATTGTTTGATTGACATATGCTGTTAAATCACTTTACGTAAAAAGCTAACTATATTTGCAAAAAAGGGATAAGGGATTCGTGAATTGGACTGTACGAACGATCTTATTTGAATAATAGTGAAAATACAGAGCTAGCTTAGGTTGGAGATGCGCGGGGGTTGAGTTGCATGAGGGTTCAGTTAAAGAGGGCTCACTTGCACAAGGGTTCAGATGCATGGGGGTTCAGTTGCTTGGGGTTCTGTTACACGGGGATTCAGTTACAATGGAACCCACACAAAAAACAATGGGGCACACACTAAAGCCAAATTAGGCCAGTGGCCTGTGAGAAATCGTAAAATACCCGAGACAATGAACAGGTCCCAATATGGCACATATTTAGTTAATATAATGCTTGGAAGAGAAATTATGTTTTGGGGGAGGGTGTTAAAATGGTACTTATTTAATACCCCGGTCAACATAAAACTAAAAATGCTTAAGGAGAAATAGACTATTGATTCTTTCTGAACTAATCAATATTTCTTGACAAATATTTTTTCATTTTTACTGTATTGCTATTATTCAAAACATTGCATTGTCTATGCCACATCAAACTAGCGAATAATTATCGTGGATTTTTAGGTGTTAAATTTTTTTTTCAGTGTAATTAATAACATAAAAAATGATGAAATTTAGATTTGGCTAAGCTCTATTTTTACTAATTTATATGAAGTGAGAGGGGTGGGGGCAAGTATTCAGTTGAAATAAAGCTAGGAAGGGGGACATTAAGTTTTGAGGGAGGTGTAAAAATGCTACTTATTTAACACCCCGGTAAACATTTGACTAGAAATGCTTCAGGAGAAATAGACTATTGCTTCTTTCTGAACTGTCTGGGGAGTGGGTGCGGGGCAAGTATTTAGTGAAAATAATGCTAAAAAGGGGAAAAATAGAAGCTGTTTCCAAAAGATTTAGGATTCATTAACATTTTTCAACTTTATTTATTTTTTTCTTTTTGTACATATCTTAAAATGTCAAAATATGCTTATGGTTCTAACAATTGTGCTCTATGATTGGTCAGAGACATAAAGTGGCTTTCCCACTGGAGGTTTTATGACTCCTCCCCACAATGGATTGAGATGGTTTTAGGACTCATCTCACTACCCATAACTCCATTCAACCTTGAGCGAAGGTATAAAAGTTTGATGAAGTATTTTTCTACTTAACAACTACATTAATAGCCTCCGAGATGATAGGACTGTATGACACAGAATTTATCGGATTTAAAAAATCATCTTGTGGTGTTATATTTGAATGTGCTTTTTTATTATTGTCTATGGATCTCGAAGAAATTGACTGTTATCATTGGATAGTGAACTACAATCTGTTTGAGTATGATAAAAGCTTGTGGAGTACTAAATTACGTTATATAAACAGACTGGGATTCTATGATAGAGCGATTACACCACTTAATAATACTGGTCAGGAACTGAGAAATTTCAGGAGGAAGTCAGTAAAATTTACAGCTTTTTCGGGGTTGAAGTACTCTACGTAAAGGGTAATGTACCTACAGATAAAGTTTTAATTCAAAAGTGTGACCCTAGGATTCCACTTTTCAATCTAGAAGAGTTTAAGTGTCCTAAATTTGAAGGGGGTTATCACCGTCCTGAAGACGAGGTTAGGTTCTTCTAGCAGTGGATACCTAAGGACATACCTGATCGTGATAAATCCATAAGACATGGTAAAAAAAAAACTGTTCTATATCATGGGATCATCGTTTCTGGATGTTCAAGTGTGAACTCCAAGTACTATTTTTATGTAAATATGTGGGTTTTTTTTTTTTTTTCAAAAAAAAAATCTGTTAATACGTTTAAGCAATAAATATCTTTAAGCTTAACCCGTCTTTATTCTTTAGAATAGTTTTATTCATTTCTTTAAATTATGAAGAAATTGTAAGTAAGTAACAATGGCTTTCTTGAATTCACTTCCTGAACACAATACAGATATTTAATTCAAGAAATCATAATAAAATCGCAAGTAAGTAATAGTCTTTATTGTTTTCACCTATTGGATACACAATACTGAAATTTCATTCAAGAAATTATGAAGGAATTGTAAATAGGTAACACACTCATTCTCGAAGTCACCTTTTGTATGCACAATGCAGAAATTTCATTTAAGAAATTATCAAAAATTGTAAGTAAGTAGCAAATTCTTTCTTGAATTCGCCTCTTGGATAAACAAAAAAAGTCATTTCATTCAAGAAATTATGACAAAATTCTAAATAAGTAAAAATCCTTTCTTGAAGTTACCTCAGGGATACACAATGCAGAAATTTCGTTTAAGAAATTATCGAAAATTGTAAGTAAGTAGCAAATTATTTCTTGAATTCCCCTCCTGGATAAATAAAAAAGACATTTCATTCAAGAAATTATGACAAAATTCTAAGTAAGTAACAAACTCTTTCTTGAAGTTACCTCCACATTTCGTTCAAGAAATTATGACAAAATTCCAAGTAAGTAACAAACTCATTATTGTTTTCACGACTTAGATACACGATGTAGAAATTTAATTCAAGAAATTATGAAAAAATTCTCAGTAAGTAACAATTTCTTTCTTAAAGTCAACTCTTGGATACACAATACGGAAATTTCGTTCAATAAATTATGAAAAAATTGTAAGCAAGTAACAAACTCTTTCCTGAAGTCACCTCTTGGATACACAATGCAGAAACTTCATTTAAGAAATTATCAAAAATTGTAAGTAAGTAGCAAATTCTTTCTTGAATTCGGCTCTTGGATAAACAAAAAAAGTCATTTCATTCAAGAAATTATGACAAAATCCTAAATAAGTAACAAATCCTTTCTTGAAATTACCTCATGGATACACAATGCATAAATTTAATTAAAGAAATTATAATAAATTTTTATCAAGTATAAAATTCTATCTTGTATTTACATACTGTATCAATAAAAAAGACATTTAATTAAATAAGCTATGACAACCTTATAAATAAGTAGTAAGTTGTTTCGTTAATCCTTATCATGCATAAAAACCAAATTAATTTCAATAAATAAATTATAAAAAATTTGTAGGATCGTAACAAACCCTTTCTTGAATACACCTCGTGGATACAAAATGCATAAATTTCATTAAAGAAATTATGAGAAAATTTTAAGTAAGTAGCAAATTCTTTCTTGAATTCACCTGCTAGATAAACAAAAAGACATTTCGTTCAAGAAATTATGAGAAAATTCCAAGTAAGTAACAAACTCTTTATTGTTTTCACTAATTAGATACACGATGTAGAAATTTAATTCAAGAAATTATAAATAAAAAGGAAAGTAAGTAACAAACTCTTTATTGATTTTACCTCTTGGATACAAAAAAAAGACATTTCATTCAAGAAATTATGACAAAATTCTAAGTAAGTAAAACACTCATTCTTTAATTAGCCGTTTGCATGCACAATAAAGAAATTTCCTTCAATGGGACCTGTACACGTGATTAAACACGTTTTGAAACTTCATGCTATTTGCATGCCTTTCCTTGGCACCTTTCCAATCGAGCGGGAATTCCCCACTGGTTCCTACACATTGCAAAAAAGTGACCAGTACGAAAACTCCACGTTTTCAACCAGACTGGTTTTTAGACAACACCCATTGTCAGATTGACTGAGTGGTTAAGGCGCTAGACTTAGGATCTGGTCCCCATATGGGGTCGTGGGTTCGAGTCCCACACCTGACAATTTCCTCCAAAAGTCGACAGGAATGCCCCCCCTCCAGCGCATTCTCGGATATGTTGAATAAAATATGCAAAGTCGACATAGCTTTATTTCATTTTTTAAGGTTAATTTAGACGAGGTTACGTGCGCGCACGTAACCGTAAACGTAACCGAGAACGAACGAACGAGAACGTAACCGAGAAAACGTAACCGAGTTTTCGTACTGGTCACTTTTTTGCAATGTGTAGGAACCAGTGGGGAATCCCCGCTCGTTAGGAAAGGTGCCAAGGAAAGGCAAGCAAATAGCATGTAGTTTCAAAACGTGTTTAATCATGTGTAGAGGTCCCATAGAATGAAATTTCTGTATTGTGCATGTAAACGGCGAATTCAAGAATGAGTTTTTTACTTACTTAGAATTTTGTCATAATTTCTTGAACGAAATGTCTTTTGTTTATCCAGCAGGTGAATTCAAGAAAGAATTTGCTACTTACTTACAATTTTCTCATAATTTCTTTAATTAAATTTCTGCATTGTGTATCCACGAGGTGTATTCAAGAAAGAGTTTGTTACTTGCTTACAATTTTTTCGTAATTTCTTAAATGAAATATCTGTATTGTGCATTCAGGAGGAGGATACAAGAAACAGTTTGTTACTTACTTAGAATTTTGTCATAATTTCTTGAATGAAATGTCTTTTTTATTTATCCAGGGGGCGAATTCAAGAAAGAATTTGCTACTTACTTACAATTTTTGATAATTTCGTAAATGAAACTTCTGCGTTGTGTATCCATGAGGTAACTTCAAGAAAGGATTTGTTACCTATTTAGAATTTTTTCATAATTTCTTGAATGAAATGACAGTTTTTGTTTATCCAAGAGGCGAATTCAAGAAAGAATTTGCTACTTACTTGCAATTTTTTGATAATTTCTTAAATGAAGTTTCTGCATTGTGTATCCAAGAGGTGACTTCAGGAAAGAGTTTGTTAATTGCTTACAATTTTTTCATAATTTATTGAACGAAATTTCCGTATTGTATATCCAAAAGTTGACTTCAAGAAAGAAATTGTTACTTACTGAGAATTTTTTCATAATTTCTTGAATTAAATTTCTACATCGTGTATCTAAGTCGTGAAAACAATAATGAGTTTGTTACTTACTTGGAATTTTGTCATAATTTCTTGAACGAAATGTGGAGGTAACTTCAAGAAAGAGTTTGTTACTTACTTAGAATTTTGTCATAATTTCTTGAATGAAATATATTTTTTATTTACCCAGGAGGTAAATTCAAGAAAGAATTTGCTACTTACTTACAATCTTTGATAATTTCTTAAATGAAATATCTGAATTATGTATCCAAGAGGTAACTTCAAGAAAGGATTTGTTACTTATTTAGAATTTTTTTATAATTTCTTGAATGAAATGACTTTTTTTGTTTATCCAAGAGGCGAATTCAAGAAAGAATTTGCTACTTACTTACAATTTTTGATAGTTTCTTAAATGAAGTTTTTGCATTGTATATCCAAGAAGTGACTTCAGGATAGAGTTTTTTACTTGCTTACAATTTTTTCATAATTTATTGAACGAAATTTCCGTATTGTGTATCCAAGAGTTGACTTCAAGAAAGAAATTGTTACTTACTGAGAATTTTTCATAATTTCTTGAATTAAATTTCTACATCGTGTATCTAAGTCGTGAAAACAATAATGAGTTTGTTACTTACTTGGAATTTTGTCATAATTTCTTGAACGAAATGTCTTTTTGTTTATCCAGCAGGTGAATTAAAGAAAGAATTTGCTACTTACTTACAATTTTTTCATAATTTCTTTAATGAAATTTCTGCATTGTGTATCCACGAGGTGACTTCAGGAAAGAGTTTGTTACTTGCTTACAATTTTTTCATAATTTCTTAAATAAAATTTCTGCATTATGTATCCATGAGGTAACTTCAAGAAAGAGTTTGTTACTTACTTAGAATTTTGTCATAATTTCTTGAATGAAATGTCTTTTTTATTGATCCAGGAGGCGAATTCAAGAAAGAATTTGCTACTTACTTACAATTTTTGATAATTTCTTAAATGAAATTTCTGCATTGTGTATTCAAGAGGTAACTTCAAGAAAGAGATTGTTACTTACTTAGAATTTTGTAATAATTTCTTGAATGAAATGTCTTTTTTATTTACCCAGGATGTGAATTCAAGAAAGAATTTGATACTTACTTACAATTTTTGATAATTTCTTTAATGAAATTTCTGCATTGTGCATACAAGAGGTGACTTCAAGAATGAGTGTGTTACCTATTTACAATTCCTTCATAATTTCTTGAATGAAATTTCAGTATTGTGTATCCAGTAGGTGAAAACAATAAAGACTTTATTACTTACTTGCGATTTTATTATGATTTCTTGAATTAAATATCTGTATTGTGTTCAGGAAGCGAATTCAAGAAAGCCATTGTTACTTACTTACAATTTCTTCATAATTTAAAGAAATGAATAAAACTATTCTAAATAATAAAGACGGGTTAGGCTTAAAGATATTTTTTGCTTAAACGTATTAACAGATATTTTTTTTGACAAAAAAAAAAAACAAAAAAAAAAAAAAAAAAAAAACACATATTTACATAAAAATAGTACTTAGAGTTCACACTCCAACATCCAGAAACGATGATCCCATGATATAGAATAGTTTTTTTTTACCCTGTCTTATGGATTTATCACAATCAGGTATGTCCTTAGGTATCCACTGCGCGAAGAACCTAACCTCGTCTTCAGGATGGTGATAACCCCCTTCAAATTTAGGACACTTAAACTCTTCTAGATTGAAAAGTGGAATCCTAGGGTCACACTTTTGAATTAAAACTTTATCTGAAGGTACATTACCCTTTACGTAGTGCTTCAACCCCAAAAAAGCTGCAAATTTCACTGACTTCCTCCTGAACATTTCTCAGTTCCTGACCAGTATTATTAAGTGGTGTAATCGCTCTATCATAGAATCCCAGTTTATTCATATAACGTAAAGTAGTACCCCACAAGCTTTTATCATACTCAAACAGATTATAGTTCACTATCCAATGATAACAGTCAATTTCTTCGCGATCCATAGACAATAATAAAAAAGCACATTCAAATATAACACCACAAGATGATTTTTTTAATCCGATAAATTCTGTGTCATACAGTCCTATCATCTTGGAGGCTATTAATGTAGTTGTTAAGTAGAGAAATACTTCATCAAACTTTTATACCTTCGCCCAAGGTTGAATGGAGTTATGGGTAGTGAAATGAGTCCTAAAACCATCTGAATTCATTGTAGGGGGGAGTCATAAAACCTCCAGTAGGAAAGCCACATCGTGTCTCTGACCAATCATAGAGCACAATTGCTATAACCATAAGCATATTTTGACATTTTAAGATATGTACAAAAAGAAAAAAATAAATAAAGTTGAAAAATGTTAATGAATCCTAAATCTTTTGGAAACAGCTTCTATTTTCCCCCTTTTTAGCATTATTTTCACTAAATACTTGCCCCCACCCCCTCCCCAGACAGTTCAGAAAGAAGCACAAGTCTATATCTCCTGAAGCAGTTCAATTCAAATTTTTACAGGGGTATTAAATAAGTAGCATTTTTAAAACTCACTCAAAGCTTAATTTCGCCCTTCCTAGCTTTATTTTTACTGACTACTTGCCCCCACCCCGCTCACTTCATATAAAGTAGTCAAAATAGAGCTTAGCCAAATCTAAATTTCATCATTTTTTATGTTATTAATTAAACTGAAAAAAAATTGAACACCTAAAAAGCCCCGATAATTATACGCTAGTTTGATGTGGCATAGACAATGCAATGTTTTGAATAATAGCAATACAGTAAAACTAAAAAATATTTGTCAAGGAATATTGATTAGTTCAGAAAGAAGCAATAGTCTATTTCTCCTTAAGCATTTTTAGTCGTATGTTGACCGGGATATTAAATAAGTACCATTTCTACACCCCCCTCAAAACTTAATTTCTCTTCCAAGCATTATATTAACTAAATACTTGCCATATCGGGACTTGTTCATTGTCTCGGGTATTTTACAATTTCTCACAGGCCACTGGCCTAATTTGGCTTTAGTGTGTGCCCCATTGTTTTTTGTGTGGGTTCCATTGTAACTGAATCCCCGTGTAACAGAACCCCAAGCAACTGAACCCCCATGCATCTGAACCCTTGTGCAAGTGAGCCCTCTTTAACTGAACCCTCATGCAACTCCAACCTAAGCTAGCTCTGTTTTTTCACTATTATTCAAATAAGATCGTTCGTACAGTCCAATTCACGAATCCCTTATCCCTTTTTTGCAAATATAGTTAGTTTTTTACGTAAAGTGATTTAACAGCATATATCAATCAGACAATTATGATTGTAGCCTACTAGTATTTAATTAGCAGCATCGTACATTTTGTTTAAATGCTTATTTTTTTCATTATCCAAATTCCAGATTTTATTTAACACAAATGAATATACAGGCGGAAGTATATAAAACGAGCCAACATAGAGCTACGATCGCAATGAATGGTACTTGTTATCAGAAAAAAATGTCAATTGCCAAAAAAAAACAAAAAAAACATGTTATGATGAAAGTGCTTCAAAAACCCATCTGGCTGCGTCATATAATCTCAATTATACTCTCAAAACGTGTTTGTTCACTCTATAGGTATATAATATAAAAGGATTGCTCGCTTTTTGCAATGTAATCGTCAAACCAGACTGTATATGCAGGCCTCAGGCTTGTAGTCGTGAAAATACACTGTATATTCATGTAATCATGAAGACTAATAGCAATAAAGTAAAAATAAAAGAATATTTGTCAAGGAATTGCGATTAGTTCAGAACGAAGCAATAGTCTATTTCTCCTCAAGCATTTCTAGTCGTGTGTTTACCGGGATATTAAATAAGTACCATTTTTACACCCCCCTCAAAACTTAATTTCCCCCTTTTTAGCATTATTTTCACTAAATACTTGCCCCCACGCACTGCCCAGACAGTTCAGAAAGAAGCAATAGTCTATTTCTCCTGAAGTATTTCAAGTCAAATGTTAACCGGGGTATTATATAAGTAGCATTTTTACACCTCCCTCAAAACTTAATTTCCCCCTTCCTATCTTTATTTAGCTGACTACTTACACCCATCCCCCTCACTTTATATAAAGTAGTGATAATAGAGCCTCGACAAATCTAAATTTCATCATGTTTTTATTTTATTAATTAAAATGAAAAAAAATTGAACACCTAAAAAGCCACGATAATTATTCGCTAGTTTGATGTGGCATAGACAATGCAATGTTTTGAATAATAGCAATACAGTAAAAATAAAAAAAATATTTGTCAAGGAATATTGATTAGTTTAGAAAGAAGCAATAGTCTATTTCTCCTCAAGCATTTCTAGTCGTATGTTTACCGGGATATTAAATAAGTACCATTTTTACACTCCCCTCAAAACTTATTTTCCCCCTTTTTAGCATTATTTTCACTAAATACTTGCCCCCACCCCCTCCCCCGACAGTTCAGAAAGAAGCAATAGTCTATTTCTCCTGAAGCATTTCAAGTCAAATGTTTACCGGGGTATTAAATAAGTAGCATTTTTACACCTCCCTCAAAACTTAATTTTCCCCTTCCTAGCTTTATTTTAACTAAATACTTGCCCCCCACCCCCTCACTTCATATAAAGTAGTCAAAATAGAGCTTAGCCAATTCTAAATTTCATCATTTTTTTATGTTATTAATTACACTGAAAAAAAATTGAAGACTTAAAAAGCCCCGATAAATATTCGCTAGTTTGATGTGGCATAGACAATGCAATGTTTTGAATAATAGCAATACAGTAAAAATAAAAAAAACGTTTGTCAAGGAATATTGATTAGTTCAGAAAGAAGCAGTAGTTTATTTCTTCTGAAGCATTTCTAGTCATATGATTACAGGGGTATTAAATAAGCACCATTTTTACAACCTCCTCACCACATAATTTTCCCATTTCTACCATTATATTCACTAAATACTTGCCCCACCCACTCCCCAGAAAGTTCTGAAAGAAGCAATAGTATATTTATCCGGATGCATTTCAATTCAAATGTTTAAAAGGGTATTAAAAAAGTAGCATTTTTACCCATCCCTTACAACTTACTGTCGCCCGGCCTCGCGTTATGTTCTCTGACTACTTGCCCCCACCCCCCACACGTCAGATAAAGTACTCAAAATAGAGCTTAGCCAAATCTAAATTTCATCATTTTTTATATTATTAATTACATTGAAAAAAAATTGAACACCTAAAAAGCCACGATAATTATTCGCTAGTTTGATGTGGCATAGACAATGCAATGTTTTGAATAATAGCAATACAGTAAAAATAAAAAAAATATTTGTCAAGGAATATTGATTAGTTCAGAAAGAAGCAGTAGTCTATTTCTCCTGAAGCATTTCTAGTCGTATGTTTACCGGGATATTAAATAAGTACCATTACCTGTTTGCTTTAAATTATATTATTACGAGCAAAATATGCTTGACTACATTATACTTTGCCAAGTTAAAAAAAAAAAAACTCGACTTTAGTGGGCCAACCTTTAAAATGTTCACGCGTAAATACAGTGTCCCACGCATGGGTTTTCCTTGCCCAATTCCAATGTATTTTTTCATGTATATCCAAAACATCACTTGTGTATTATACAGTACACTATCATCCCATCTCCTCTAATTCGCAAATCCCCCCTCGTGCAACTGAACCCTCCATGTAACTGAACCCCTGTATAACCGAAACCCTGTACAACTGAAGCCCCATGCTACTGAACCCTCGTGCTACTGAACCCTCGTGCAACTCGAGCCAATTTAACTAAACCCCTGTGTAACTATACCCCCTTTAACTGAACCCTCGTGCAACTCAACCCAATTTAACTAAACCCCCGTGTAACTGTACCCTCTTTAACTGAACCCTCGTGCAACTCAACCCTCCATGCAACCCATCCCCCTCAAAACACTTTTCAGCCATTTCTTTTTAAATTGACAATACTTTTGAAACGTTACTTGTGTATCATACAGACCACATCGGAGAGGTAAAGCGAGGTCAAGTCACAATGTCATTCTATCGTTACTTTTCAGACATTTCTTCTTAAAACTTTATTTTCAACTAATTCATCCGGGTTTTTTCACAAGCAATTCATACTATCCTCGCTCGTAATCGCTAATAACCTTAACCCTTTATTAAGTTATAGGAAATACCGGTTTAGAAAAAACTAGAATAGTGACATAATTTCACTTTATCAACTCTCAAATTCTATACCCACCAGAAACCTGTCTCCTTGTGCAATTGAAACTGTTAAAAATGGGTGTTACCTCAGAAACCCGTCTGGTAAGGCATGTACCATTCGTAGTAATAGGTGACGGACCCTGGTAAGTCATATTACGCAATCACTCGTGATATCCATAGGTGACTGACCCTGGTAAGTCATATTACGCAATCACTCGTCAAAGTGCGTACACCCTTACTACTACGGCCTTGCACCTACTATCGTATTTACGGATGTTTTCTTCTTTAAATCCTTTGAAAAAAATGTATATTTCACCAATGATTCCATAATCTTTTGAAATTACAAAAAAGGTCAGATTCACTCTTCTGTTTTAGGCACAATGTTATAAGATCTAAAAGATCCATACAACGTGAAACCTTTCTGTGCTAAACTTAACTCTTTCCCCCAAAGAGAAGTTCAGTCCAGGGGAGGGGCAATGGGGAAAGCTCCAAACAGCTAGAATGTAGTTTTGAGTGTTTTTCCTCAGCAGAGGGCTTATGCAATAAAAACTACAAAGAGCGAAAGGGGTCTTACACCACTACTTCTTGGCCGACTTTCGTTATTACTGGAGGGCACATAATTGAAATTACCCTCAGGGGGTTGAAGACCTACCTAGGCCTTTGGGAGAACTGCTAGTAAGCACAGCTTCAGCGCGGCTATGCTCACTTCAGGCGACTTGGTGCTACAGTAAGGTGTCGGTAGTAGTAAAAATAGCATGATGCACCATTGCTATCTCCAAATTTTTACACAAAGAGGAGAGGCAGGGGATGAGAAGCTAAGATTCCCCACTTATGCTGTAGTTTAAAAGATATTAACTCACGTATATGTGGCTTATTGAAGTTATCAACCTAATAGATGATAATAGCAACGCCATAATAATAATGACAATAGTATTCACTGGTTAAAAGGACAAAGAGATGGAGGGGGGGATTATAGAAAAGAAGTAATAATACAAAAAATATAATAAATCATACGATAAACCGTAAAAAATCTCGTGATCCTCGAGTTCTTTTTTTTATTTTTTGTTAGTGTAACCCGATATAGTTCGAAAGAAAAATTCCATCCAAGACAAAACTCCTCAAAAAGGGCAATTAAATCGCGTAGACACAATTTAATATCTTCAGTAAAGAGATAAAAGTATCAATTACTTATCTCTTAAAAAATGAACTCGAAACGGGACGGGTTTGATGATCAATTATGCACGAAATGCGGTTTTAAAAAGTCAAATTTTGCGTTTAATGGTGGTCGTAATTAAACTGAGGCATGACTTACAGGTAAAGCATTATACCAGCCTCAAGAAAAATGAGATGTGAGGGTTTGGCAGGTGGATATGTATAAATATAAAATTTGAGTCACTCCGATGCCAAATCAATAAATGTACTTTTTAGATTTCTTAAGAGTTTAGCGTCAAAACACCTTTAATGAGATGCCCCTTTTCAAAGATCGTACTTTAATTTTCACTTACATTACAGCGGGAATTAATTTCGGTTTTCAAAATTTGGTTTAAATAATAAAAGATTTATTTTTACTCACTGATTATAATGGTACTTATGTATTATACGAGTAACACATGAGAATTTGGATCACAAAGATCAGATAGGACAATAACCGGTTAGTTTGCACTGCATAGTGATAGAATATAGGGTACTGTTGTACTAAACAGACTCTTTTACATAGCGCTAGTTTAGTTAATGCTAATGAAATAAAATATGATGAATATATAATATCTAATAAACAATTTGGTCTCCGTATTTTCACATTATGGGGTTGGGGGCAAAGCATAGCATTTATTAAATACGTAACTTAACCTAGTTACCTTTCTCCCCCCCCCCTAAAGAAACAACAAAAAACAACACTTTTAATAACTTATACGCAAATAAAACCTCGCTATACATTGTATTTCTCTACAGCGGTGTCTTGAATCATCCCGTAAAAACGGGTTTTTCGTTACGTCTCCAGCTTGACATTCCATATTGCCTACACTAGATAAAAGAGTCCATTTAGTACAACAGTACCGAATATAGTGTGTCACCATTGATGTTGAAATTAAGATTTGGGATTTGCCAAGGACCGAAGAACAGGCAATTATATTTTTTCAGGATAAGGGGTTCTTGCCTAACCTAACCTAATTTTGTTAATGAAGTATTATATATTTCATCATATTTTGTTTTATTTCATTAGCATTAACCAAACTTCCCTTCTCGAGTGTTTCTCGTATAATACATTGGCCAAGGACCGAAGAACAGGCAATTATATTTTTCCAGGATAAGGGATTGTTGCCTACCCTAACCTTATTTTGCTAATAAAGTATTGTATTTTCATCATTTTTTGTTTTATTTCATTAGCAGTAACCAAACTTCACTTCTCGAATGCTTCTCGCATAACACATAAGTACCATTATAATATACAATTCAAACTGTTTTTACTACTGGCATTCTAAGACAACCGGTCCAATTTTTAATACCACTTGGGTGAAATAAGCATCATTTGCATTCGTTTTAAGACGGGTAATCCAGACAAATTTCGTATGGGTAACCGGATTTCACGTTGCTCGATATGTGTTCAATCAAATGGCAACACATGGCGAAATTTAAAACAAATGACGAATTTTCGGTTTGCTTTTGTTTTTGACCAGTGTCTAAAAATTTGTTTTCAGGCTAGCAAAATTGTATAAATAGAAAAGAAAATGTTTACTCACTGGTTAAAATATTTGTATTCTTTTAAAGATAGACAATAAAGCAAGTCTTTTTTTTACAGGAGATTTTCAAGGAAGACCAGAACTAGCTGGAATTCACCTGGCGAAGTCGCTTGGCCATTTTAAATTTTCTGTCAGAAATTCTTTAACAAATTCATAATTTTCCAAGATAAAAATGCAAAAAATTTAACAAAAATAAAAGGGTTAGTTATTTTCATGATTTACGAAAGAAAAAATTGTCATTCCCAATCCTGTACTAATTTACCATTTACTATTTTGTCATTTTTACTACTTACTATTTGTCAGTACTTATTTAATATATTCATAATTTGGCAGGCTAAAAATGAATATGTTACCGTGAATCTCCGCAAATTGGCGAATGTCGACATTCACCGGTGAATGTCTGAAATACTTTTTTTCATTTTAATGAAAGGTTTGATGATGACAGGCTAGGTTAGAATAGATTAATTTTGGTTAGGTTAGGATAGCTTAGGTTCTTAACCCATTTCTGATGTTTATAACCGAATTTAACCCAACCTAACCAAAACTAACATAATCTAACCTAACTTCAACTTTTACCATCATAGCTTGCATAAGACTGAAAAAGCTGACTTACAAAGCTAATTGAATCCCAGCAGAGAAAAAGAAATGTTGTACATTCACCGGTGAATGTCGACATTAATCAAATTTTGGACATTCACGATAACAAATACACAAATCCCACACTTCTGTGACTTAATGTTGCATAACTTAGGCCATTTTTTTTTTGGCAAAAGTTTTGAATATTTAGAATATTATTTAGGTTTAAATTTGCTCCACCTCTTTCGCTTTAGCGCAAAATAAGAAGTTCATACTGAATTTGAAGTGATAATTAAATATAGTTATGATCCATGTCCATGATCTATAGATTACAGTCCATGATCTCTAGATTTCTTCGATTTTTTTTTCTTTTGTAAAAATTTCCCAATTTCAGCGCAAGAAACGTTTCTTTTGGTAAAATTCTAACTTATGGGCCCCCTGCCATGCTGGAAATTAGAAGGAATCCAGGGTCAAACATAGACCCAAGGAAATTATTGCCAAGCTACTATGTTTACCCTTTTCTTATTTCTATGGCTTAGAAGACTGCGTACAACTATATACCTATCTGAATTCCAAAAAAAGTTTTAACCTAATTTTGAGTTTTCAATATCTTTTTTATTGACTTTAGTTTTTGAAAATACAATTTCTGTTATTTCGGTACAATTTTAATCCACACCACGTTTTTTTTTAATTTTAGAAATAATTTTACAGATTTTTAAAATCTTATAAATTGGAATTGAGCCAAGGATTTGCTTGGCAAGGTTTCACTTTAATAATACAAAAACTGTTAAAGGTCATCAAAGGTTAGCGCGTTCTGGAGGGAGGAGTGGAGGTAAATTGTTCTAAATATCTTCCCAGGAAATTATTAAGGCCCTCGCTGCACTCCTGAAAGTTTCCAATTAGCTAACTCAACTACTTTCTAAGATAGAAAAAAGAACCCTAAACAAACATTTTACAGTTTCTTTTTTCAATTTTTTCTTGTTTTCGATTCTGACAACTCTTTGAACTAAACAAAGTTTCTGGAATTTGTCCTGTTGCTACTCAAACATCACATTCGGTTCTTCCGCTATCCCAAGATTTCTCAGAGTATTACCGATGGGAAATGGGTTTTTCAAAAATCTCCTTGAAAATTATATTAACCAATAGGCTAATAGCGATTTGTACTTGGAATGCTGTTCGTGTATTTACTAATATTCATTTTTGGGTAAATTTTGGAAAAGAAACAACCCATTTCTTTTTCGGGAAAAGCCCAACTGTGGAACAGTGGACGAACTGATAGCACTATTTTTCTCGATTACATTCTACGTTACATTCGGCGCAAAATTTATCAAAAGAACCAGGAAAACTGTACCTGTTATGAGCCAAATAGTCAAGAGCCAATTAATAACGTCTATGATAAGTGGAAAACTACCAAGCGGTCAGTATTGTAATGGACTTCCGCAGGAGGCCTCGAGGCCCGGTCCCCTACAAGTCTAAAATTTTCTCGAATTTCTAGGCACTTTTTCCCTTCATCCAGGTGGTTCGTCTGGAAAGTTAGTACGCTGTAGAAGGTAGTATAGTTCAAATTATATGGAGTGATGATCTGCTTTCAAAATCGTATTCACACCAGGTGGCGCGCGCCAAAGCATGGCAGTGCTTTCTACACATGGCAAAAGGAGGTATGGCGAAGCAGAAGCGGCCTCACGACCCGCTTTCTTTTTAAGGATTCTCCAATATAGCAGATGAGTCACCAGATTTATTACCAGGGAGAGTAGTCGTCAATGAGGTGCCAAGCATGATTTTTTCTTCTTCGTTGTTTTAAGATATAATCTATCTTTTTCTTCTTCCTCTTTAATTATTTGAATACGATAAGGCAAAATCTCCATGTAATTCCAGGTATTGCAACAGCTGGGATCGAACCCTGGACATCGTGTTGCCATGAGGAGATAAACCAATGAACAACCACAAGATTTATACATCTTCCTTCTTCTTCTTCCTTTGTGGATTATTACAGATGTTTCCGCATAATCTCATCACGAGACTCTATGGCTGGCTGCTGGATGTGCAATCATAAAGTTTATGTACAGTATCTTTCTTCTTCTTGGTTGGATGATGTTTCTGTATAGTCTCATCACCAGACCCTCTGGCTTCTGCACCTGAGATCAAAATCTGGGTTCCCTAATACAAGGCAATTTTTTTCTCTCTTTAAATTAACGCATTAAAAAATAATTTATAAGCAATTTCTGGGTGGGGGGTTAAAACCTCCAAACTCCTTCCTGGGTACAGCCTTGTCTCTAAATTATTTTTTACTGTGAAATAACATTTCACAGTAATGACCTTTATCCCTGAGAAATCTAACAAGGTGACATAACATGCCATTCTTCATGGAACACCCGCTGAAATGCTATTTCAACCCCCAAGGGTGAACACACTAAAATTAAGGAACCCCCGCCAAAGACTAAGTCAATTTGGATAATTTGTATAACCTATGCTGGAGGATAACAGAAAATGGGTACATCTAGGGTTTTATGTAAACAAGTGGGTTGGAACTTAAGAAAGCAGTCATTCCATCAATGCGCCAACACATTCCATGTATTTGGAAGTTTTGCAACATAGATAAATGGAATAACAAAGTTATCATCTTTAATTAATAAAAAATAAGTTTTTCAACTAAAAGTACGGAGAAACATTAAAACTAAAAAAGAACAGAGATTATTCCGAATATGGTGGGGTTGCCCCTCCTCAATACCTTACTCGTCGTGCTGAAGTTTTTTTGTAGCACTTTTAAAAAAGCTTCTTATTCTAATTAAATGGGCCTTTTGTTTCAGGAGGCGTTCCTAAAAAATTGGGACACACGGTCAAACTCTACTGTAAAGAGCAAGGTATCGAGGAGGGGACATCCCACTCATATACTGAATAATTTATGTTCGTTTTGAGTTTTAATGTTGCTGCTTACTTTCAGTTGAAAAACTTAGTTTTTTTAAATTTAATTTCTTATCGTTTTTCAAATAATGCCAATAAATCTGGTTGCCCTTCCATGAAAATTCCCTCCCCTCACGGAAAACTCCTCCGTGGAAAGTTCCCAGGGTGAGGTTTTGCTGTGAATCCTTGGTGTTTTTTCTTAGCCCCGCGTGACCTCCGATTCTTAGGCTTCGACGACCAAGATAGTGATTTATGATAGTCAGTCATTATCCAAAGCCCTAAATATAATTCTTTTTTCCTGGTATATCCTGACGTGAAATCGAAAAGAATCTTTCCAAGTTTACATAAAGGAATTATGCCCCGAATCAAAGATAAATAAATACAACTTCAGAACAAAGGGTGAAAGCCAAGAATTCAGAGACAACACTCGCAAAAAAGTTGCTCAACTATACCAAACAAAAAAGATTTCCTCGTTCGATTTGGCAAGCTTCAAGCAAACAAAAAAGGCTAATCAAGAATTCTTACAGCTTCAACTGCTCGATTAACTATTATTAAAAAAAATAAAATAGAAAAAGGCGATAGCTGTCATGAATTCAAGAAAAAATAAAATACTGCTAAGACGTTTTGCCTTTAAGGATTAAAAATAATCATTTTCCTCGATATATTTGGCAAGTTCAAACATGTGAAGTGATAGCAAGACAACCAAGGATTCTGAAAATTCAATCAGCTGTAAAACATCGAAAAAACATTTCTCTTTTGGCTTGCATAACGGTAATACAAAATGAAAATGAAAATTTATTTATAAAATACAAAATGAAAATTAAAATTAAGCAATGCAGCTCAACAGTAACCGAAACTTTATAAAACGGAACTTTGATATCAACAAATATATCAAAAGAATCAGCTTATTATGCTGATTCCAAGGATGGCCTTGTCCAGGTTCAGCGAGGATGGCCTTGTCCAGGGGTAATTTCCCCGCAGAAGAATTTTACTTTGGAGCTTTCCATGGAGGAATTTTTCATGGGTGAGATTTTTCTCAAAGGGGGGCGGATTTCCTGGGATTATTTGAAAAACGGCCATAAATTAAAAAAAAGCAAGCTTTTTCAACTGAGACTAAGAAGCAACATTAAAACTTAAGACGAACAGAAATTATTCTGTATATGAGGAGGGAATATAATTACTCCCTCCTCAATATCCCGCTGTACACGCTAAACCTTTTGTCTCAATTCTTTAAGAACGATTCTTGAAACATAAGGACCGTGTAGCTAGAATCAGAACCTTTTCTAAAAGTCCTTAAAAACGCTTGCGTGAAGACAGGGGTATTGAGGAGGGGGCAGCCCCCCTCATATACGGAATAGTTTATGTTCGTTTTAAGTTTTAATGTTGCTCCTTACTTTCAGAAGAAAAAACTTGTTTTATTTTTTAATTTAATGATTATAGGAACTACTAGTGATGAATTAAAAGAACCATCAGGCCTTTTACATATCAGCAGTCTAAAACATCGTGGGTTTCTGAAAAAGACGGATATGGTAGGATATGATGTTTTAAAAATGCAAGGGGATGCCCACTTTCAGATATCACGTAGATCAGATGGCACATACCAAGCGTGGCAGAAGTGTGCCAAGGGTGACAAAACTGTGCGGGACACGTGGCATTCTGAGATTACACCAGGTAACTTTGGGTGTGGGGATCTAAGACTATTATTAAGGATGGGGGACTTCCTCTTAACCAATCATTAAAAACCTATTAAAAACCGAACTAAGGATTATATCTAGAGAAGGAGGAAGGGGTGACTAAGGAAAAAATCAATTTTCAACTCTCTTTTAACCATAAAATATATAGTCTTTAATATTGTGTATTTTTCATCTTTTTGGACGAGATTGGAGGGAGTTTGAAAACCCCTGGCTATAGCAATGATCCAGGCATTAGGTGCGTCAGCTAGGGCGTGGGTATCCCCTAATTGATTTTTTATTTATCCCCCCTCTAGATTTTAAATTTACCTTTTTTTATATTTATCATTGAAAAAACCCAAACAATAAAATTGCACCCCACCCTGCAGATTTTGAAAATGCATTCCCCCTCCATATATTTTCGGAAACTGATATATCTGCCAGACATGTTGGGAAGTGGGTTTTCAGACCCTCTATCCCCCCCCAGGAATGACGAGATTTTTACAATTGTTTTTCGTGTTTGACACGATTTGGCCATTTTGAAACCCCCCCCCCCCTCCTGCCAAAACTACTATTTTAAAATTTCTATTGAAGCGCTTTCAGACAAAAACAAAAGATATTGTAAAAAATATGCACAGCAAACAAGCCTTTAAAAGGTAGCTTATAGCACGAAATTGGCAGGATTCTGTGAACAGATCATCAGACAAATAACGGAGATGGCGTGTCTAATTGAAGATAAGAATTTAAATCCACACCTTGAATTTTAGAGTCATGAGATGAATAAAAAGAAATTTCCGGTATTCTCTTTCTCGTGAAGCTTAATTGGCAGCGATTTAAAATGAGAGAACAATCGACATAATTAAAGACATACTTTAATTATCGAACGGATATTGCCTTCCTTATGCGGAAAATAAGCTACAATAACAGCCATTTTCTATGCATGGATTTTCCTGAGAAACAAGAGAAGCGAGAAACAACACCGATTCACACGCAGTGTTGCAACATAAAAACAACTCCGTCTGGTTTTGGCCAACAAACAAGATTTCGCGGTATTGGCTGCGAATTTTATGTCAAACGTCTTATAAAACGTTAACGACAAGAGTCACATGTCACCAGTCAGCCTGAGCTTGTTTATTTCTACTGATTCCCCGGACCGTCAATAAAAGGGGGGAAATACCCCCGACTTTTTTTGGGGGGGGGGGTTCAAAACCTGAAACCCCCTTGGATACAGCCTTGGCTAGTACTTGTTTATAATTGATGTAAAATATAGCAATAAATCACGAAGTGGGCAACGAGACAAAATCGTTTGAAATTGCCTTGCAAAATTACTGACAAAGTACTATTTTAGGACAGAAGAGTACTGCTCCGATCAAAAAGCACTAAAAGTAGTACATTCCTAATATTCTGGCAACCCTGCTCAATAAAAGCATTTTTGGTCTTATTATAATAAGATCAAATTCAATGCTGCATTTATAAACATTTCCTAAAATTTTGGTAACTCAAAAATAACGAAGTTATTAAGCTCTTAGGCGAAATTCTTTTCGCCATGGGTAATGCCATTATAGAAGTGACCGCAAACACCGATATAATATGATAATATCCATACAGTCATAAATCAACATAATTTTAAACTACACGCGCTTTCAGGTGATAAAATCTCATATGGAAACAAACAAACTATTATTCTGCGTTCGTAAAGTACCAAAGACATCAAAACAAAACATTACCCCCCCCCCCAAAGACACATTTTCGTCTATTCATGTCTGAAAACTTATTTTCGTTATTGTTGCCAAAATGAACTAGGAAAATCAAAAAATGAACAACCTGTTGATTCCTAAAGACTATTTTAGCTAATTTCTTAGCTGATTTTTGGGCGTTTTCTTCATTCTTAATATAGTACCCGTTACTATCGAAAACTGCATAGCTGCTTACGAAGTAATTTTACGTTAAATATTGAATACACGATTTTCTAAACATATATACTTTTTTTTGACTTTCCACTCAACCAATCCAACAATCAGATGTCATTTTCACTGTTATTGGCAGTTTCAAGATGACTCTTGTTTGCAAGGTGTCGAAGTGTCTTCATGCAACGAAAAGCACATTAAACTAAATGTGTTGAATGTACATGGGCTCAGAAGCCCCCTGTGTCCACGCATTAGTGAATATTCCATTTAGAAGGGGTTCAACTCATTTTTTTTGGGGGGGGGGCACTGAAATATAAACTATATTAAGAATTAAAACATCGATGGGGCAGTCAGGATTTCATTCCGAAGGGGTTCGACTCATTTGCTACGAATTAAAGAAATGATGAGATTATTAGCAGAATGTGCACACTGTTATACCTTTTTTTTTTAAACCAGAAATGCATTTAGTGGGCCTCTCTGTCAGAAGACGACTCATATCAAAATTACCAACTTCAAAGTTCATCTTCTCTTTGATCCAAGAAGAAATCAGACAAATGTAAAATAGACCCTTTCAATTCTCACCAGTCTTAGAAAATCGGGGGGGGGGGGTCTTTGGGACAAATGACAAATGCAGTTTGTCAAAGACGTTCGCCACCCTGAAATGTTAATTATTATTTCTAAGTCAAGTTAGGTTATTTTGTCATCCAACGAGTATTTGATCAAGTTACTTGTTTCATCATATTACCAAAAGTTTTAACCCTTATTCAGAGGATTCTAAAAACCTTGAAAAAAAAGACATGAGAAGGAAAAATCTCAAATTCTACAGGAGTTAGACAAGAGTTAACCACAACTCAAAACACTGACTGTCATATCTTCATATAAGTGAGGGGATGATATCCCTCCCAAAACTGGTCAAAATTGCTCCCTTGGAAACCATGACATTGATGTTTAAAAGTTTCGGTACTCACACACTTAGAGATTTGACTCTTTGGCTAAAATTAATGAGACAAACTACGTATACTGGTATGAATCAAAGAAAAACTAAAACAAATCACAGTAAAAAGAAGGGGATAAAACCAATTAAACGGATAATTACAAAGAGCATCAGTTATGTGTATGTAGGGGCTTTGAAAGAAGAATCAAGCTTGGATTGTTATGAACACTTTGAAGTGATAGCCCTCTTGTTGCTGAAAAAGGCACTCAAGAGCCTCTGATAGCTTAATGGAGAATCCACAAGAGTGCTTATTAAAAACCACTTCACGCACACTAATGACCAGCTTTTCCAGGAAATTCTAGAACGTTGTATTCCCCAGTAAAGTTACAAGTTAAGGGGAGTGAAACACAAGTGAATTTCACGATATTATCAACTTTCAAAAATCGTTTACACCTGGTGGCACACGCTGCATGTTGCAAAAGTTTCTTTTAAGTGGCGGAACTATGCCACGCGCAAAGGAGTGAGTGGCACTCCAAGAAGAACATCAGTTGTTGGGAAGTAGGCAACCCTTTGATATCGATCGTGTCTTCGATTATACATTAATAATGAATTTTAAGGATAAAGTAGATTAGGTTATCTCTACGATATTTACGAAGAAATTTGATAGACAGAATGGCTATGAGGTGTCAAACGTGACTCATGCATTTACGAAGTGGTTCGATCTCTGTCAGTAAATACACGATGAAAGAACGACTTGGACATATCTTCCAGGTGGAGACGCCCACATACCTAGAATGGCTCTGCCAAACACCACCAAGGTGTTAAGAGAAAGTAGGGATGACCCCGATTAGGATGGAGGCGATTATAAAAAGTGACTTACAACCTGGAAGGCGATTAAACAGAGTGGGACGGAGAAGGGTGTTTGCCAGTATGTCGGTATCAACAGGCAAGATTGTTATCGTTATAGAGGCTGTAGACAAATACAGATCTAACCATTGAGGAAATCACGCCCCTAGACTGCGAAAAAAAATTTTTGGGGACATTTTCGTTGAAAAAATTGTCCCCTACCTACATTTTGAAAAATATCTTTATTTTGTATTTTCAAAATGAAAAATTAAAAAAACCTTTCCCTCACCCTACATTTTCAGGAAAAGGCGGCCCTGGAGAGGGTTGGCGATACAAAGTATATTTTAATGCCCCCATTTTACTTGGACAATTCTTTAGAATAGCTTGAGGGAGTATAGATCCCCGCTATTTATTCATTAAACAACATGATTAGATACGTTTTCTATGCCACTAAAATGAAAAACTAAAAAAATCTTTCCCTCAACCTAGATTTTCACGAAAAGGAGGCCCTGGAGAGGGTTGGCGATACAATTTCTTTAGAATAACATTTCTTTAGAACCACTATTTATTCCTTAAACGACATGTTCTATGCCCAGTCAAGACTTTAGAACCGAGTCAACTTGGAGCTAGTGCTGCAAAGTCCATTTACTTTACAGACAAGTAGCAGAGAATTACTTTTTATGCGCAACCACTGTATATAAATAAATAACAGTAAGATCATGGCTATTTGATTTTTGACTACTACATTCTCGGCGCGTACAAACAGCTAGTCCCATTTAATCTGCCATCAGCGGTCCAGTGTATATTACCCTGGAACATGTATTTTCGCAGAAATTTTCTCAAAATACCTTTGAAACCAACTCGAGACTTCGAAACCTACTTGTAATTCCTAAAAACATTTAATAATAACATTACACTACTAATTAACGATTTTTTATATATGTATTGGGATGAATTAATTTAAAATTAGATTCAAAGGTGAAGCCAAGTTTCGCGTTCAAGGGAAATCTGACTTGTCTATCCGTGAAAAAATCGAATATTGCTTAGCTTTCTATTTATTTGTATGCTCTCCATAACAGTTGTCTCTTCATCCTGCTTTGTCTCATGGTTGAGTTGAGATAGGGAATGATCATACTGCGTTATATTTATATTAAATAAAAAAAAACAAGTTTTTTAAACTGAAAGTAAGGAGCGACATTAAAACTTAAAACGAACAGAAATTATTCCGTATATGAAAGGGGCTGTCCCCTCCTCAACGCCTCCCTCTTTACGCTAAAGTTTTTATTGTTTAAAAAAATAAAGCTGTGAGACAGGGTCAAACTTTAGCGTAAAGAGCGAGGCGTTGAGGAGGGGACAGCCCCTTTCATATACGGAATCATTTCTGTTCGTTTTAAGTTTTAATGTCGCTCCTTACTTTCAGTTTAAAAAACTTGTTTTTTTATTTAATTTCTGATCGTTTTTTAGTTAATACAGCTTTTATTTTGGCTCACCGTCATTGAATGAGTAAACAAAATTTGCATAAAAATTTTGCTTTCCTTTTGCTAAATGGCTATCTCTAAATTTGGTTCTGACGTAATTTACAAATTAACTTACATAACGAACTTCTATATTCGTATATTTTTCTTCTGGCAAAAATTACAAAGTTGCAGATTTTTGCAGATATGAGCTTGAAACCTATGTAATAGGTTTTTCTGATACGCTGAATCTGACGGTGTGATTGTGATTAAAATTCTTTCACTTGTAGGGGATGTTTACGTTTACACCCTCTTTAAAAAATCAGGTAAATTTTCTCAGGCTCGTAGCCTTTGATGAGTAATACTAAACTTAATCAAATTTATATATTTAGAATCAGCATTATAAGCCCATTCTTTTGATACATTTATTAACATCAAAATTCCGTTTTTAAAAAGTTTCAATTACTGTTGAGCCGTATCGCTTGTTTTTTTTTTATTACGTATATGTTATTACGTATATGAGGGGGTTCTCCCCTTAGTCAATACCACGCTCTTTAAGTTTAAAAAAAATTAATTCACAAACCCCTGAATCACAAAGGCCGTTTAATTAGAATAGGTAGCTCTTTTGAAAACACTAAAAACGAACTGTAGCGTAAAGAGCGAGGTATTAACTTGGGGGTGAACCCTTTCATATACGTTATATTTTATGTTCGTTTTAAGTTCTAATGTTGCTTCTCATTTTCAGTTGAAAAAACTTGTTTTTTTTATTTAATTTCTGATCGTTTTTTAAATAATGCTTGGAAATCCGGTGCACCCTTCATATAAATGTCCCTTACCCCAAAAAAACATCCTCCATGGAAAGATTATCCCGAGTAACCCCCTCCTCCAGCCCCCCCACCAGAAAAAAATCCTTCCTGAAAATGTCTGTATACTTCCCAGTAACCAATACAATATGTAATCAATGGGCAAAGTTCATAACTTGCAGCCCTTCCCCTGGGAGCTGTGGGGGATTAAGTCATCCTAAAAGACATATTTATTAGATTTTCGACTATGCTGAACAAAATGGCTATCTCAAAATTTTAATTGGGTGACTTTGAGAAAAAAATGAGCGTGGGAGGGGGCCTAGTTGCCCTCCGTTTTTTTGTCACTTAAAAAGGGCACTAGAACTTTTAATTTCCGTTAATGAGCCCTCCCACGATATTCTAGGACCACTGGGTCGATACGATCATCCTTGGGGAAAAAACAACAAATAAACAAATAAACACGCATCCATGATCTTTCTCTGGCAAAAAATGGAAAATTCCACATTTTTGTAGATAGGAGCTTGAAACCTCTACAGTAGGGTTCTCTTATACGCTGAATATGATGGTGTGCTTTTCATTAAGGTTCTATAGCTTTTAGGGGGTCTATCCCCCTTTTTTTGAAGATCAGCCAAATTTTCTCCGGCGCGTGACTTTTGATGGGTAAGATTAAACTTAATGACACTTATATTTTTGAAATTAGAATTAAAATCTGCTTCTTTTGATGTATCTATTCGTATCGAAATTCCGGTTTTTAGACTTTCGGTTCTCATTGAGCCGGGTCGCTCCTTACTTACAGTTCGTTACCACGAACTGTTTGATACAGTGATGCGCAACGTGACCACAGGACAAAGAAAAACTGAATAAGGTCATTTTCCCAACTACCCGTCTTTTACTTTCACTAAGTTAAAGCCGTTTTATTACACTACCATTTCTTGTATGGGGGCATCGGCAAAAATTTAATAGAAGTTTAGACTACTTATCCTCTCAGGAAATACAAATCACATAAAAATGTACTGCAGACAGAGGATATATTGGAACTAACTTTAAGTCACTGATAAGAGAACACCGAGCTTTAATATGGTTGGACTAATTAGCAGATAAGAGAATTGCATTCATAATCAGCACACTGATTAATGTCCGATTTCCAACCATCAGCTCTGCAAAGTCATAGCAATAGCTGTTCGGAGGTTTAATGTGATTCTACTTGTATTGTTTTTATGTTTAATACGATTAATACGTTGAGTACGAGCACTGAGGCTTAATATAATACGATCAATTAGGAGATAAAAATAATTGCATTCATAACCAGCACTGTAATTAATAGCGTATTTCAACCTATTAGCTCTGCAAAGCCATACCGATAGGGATCAGGAGGTTTAATGTGATTGACCTTATATCAGTGATATGTTTAACGTGATGAACATGTTCAATGTGAATCCCAGGGATTCCTATAATTAGACTAGTTAGGAGATATGAGAATTACACTCAATAAGAATTACAGGAGATAGGAGAGTTACACTCAAGAATTACAATAAAATAACCAGCTTTATAATTAATGTCTTATTCGAACTATCAATTCTGCAAAGTCGTGTCAATAGCGGTTAGGATATTAACGAACATTTGGGCCAGATACATCCCAGGATTTTTTTTCAGGGGGAGTAATAAAAAAAATTGGAGCGACGGATAATAAAAAAACAACAATTTGAATGTTAAGGGGCAAGGAATACATGATAATTTATGATTTCATGGATCCCAGGCCCCGAGGCCCCAGGGTACATCCCTGAAAGGGAAAATGTCTGGGTTCACAATCAAGATATAGACGGCGGCCTAAAAACATATTCGTAAGAAGATATCAGAAGACATTTCTATACTCTAAAATAGAAATTTGAGGACAGAAACAAAAATCTAGATAATTTGGCCAAAAAACACATTTCCTTTTCAGTGCAATATTTTCCTAGTAAAAACCTTCTGATCCTTCACCTAAATATTTGAACAATGCTGACCTACTTTAACCATCAAGTTATGGCAAAATTTGACCAACAGAAAAGTCAAAATGTATACAGTGCGAAGATATGACCTGAACACACTTCTATATTCCTATGTTCGGAAGACAAAATAGAGCGGTGTTTCAACTTTTAAGAACATATATATATATATATATATATATTTTATATATATATATATATATATATATATATATATATATATATATATATATATATATATATATATATATATATATATATATATATATAAAGGGCGGATCCAGGATTTTTTTTCGTTTTTTTTTTACTAATTTTTGACTCAGTTTTCGACTAATTTTACTGATTTTTACCTAGGTTTTACTAGTTTTCGACTCGGTCAAAAATTTCGGGGGAGGGGGGTTCAAACCGGGTAACCCCCCCCCCTGGAATATATATATATATATATATATATATATATATATATATATATATATATATATATATATATATATATATATATATAAGCTACAATCAAGGATTTTGACAAGTTCTCTTTTAAGAAAAAAATAAAGAGGAATCAATCATTACAAGCATAATTTTCCGGTATCTTGCACTCTGAAACAACCGGAGCAAGTTAGTTGAACTGGAACTGTCTTGTGGACAAGAGCGCCAAAACAGCTGTCCAAATTATATCATTAAACATAATTACTCCAGTAGAGCTTCCGACCAGTGTTGCCAATTATGGGATCCGTAAGCGAATACCTTTAAAATGTGAAATTTCAGACATGATGTGACTTTACGAACAAATTGTCAATGTAGATATAGCCACTTATGTTTTTAGAGCAAACGTTTATATAGTCAGCCCACAGAGATATAAAAAAAAGTCGAGGCTAGATTCTACAAAGTTTCGCAGTTTCCAGAATAAATAGCGGAAACATACCGAGAATATGGTCTTTATTCTTTCCTCTTCTTCTTCTTGTTTGAGTATTTGAAGAATAAAATGCTGAATCTCCAAGCGATTCCGAGCCTCTATTCTTTTTTCTATCCCTATGAGTCTGCCATTGAAATTTATCTACCCCGACAGCGCGCTGTTAGAACATGACAACGAGCTAATTTATATTTTGGAGAGGTTCATCTTCCTTTTAGGAACATGCTGGCTGATTTCATCAAGGCAAAGCAACATGAGTGTTGGTTCATGCTGGGGAAAGTAAACATGTCCCATTTTGGCAAAAATATGTATCACTTCTGCATAAATAAAAAAAACATTAATAATGCATTTCAATGGATATAGGGACATTTAACCACAGAAACAGACGTAAGAATTCATACACATCAGTAGAGTAAGGGGTTATACTTTGCGTAGGTTATGTTTCATCCTGTGTTATTTGTCCCACTTTACGTTCCCTGGCACTTTTCCATGGCAGATTACTAGACTAGTTATTGCTATTGTTGTCAATTGAATATGGAATTATACAAAACCTACCAGACAAGTTTCAGGGCCAACCAGACATGTTTCTGGGCCAAGCAGACAAGTTTCTGGGTCAACTATAAGTTTCTGGGCCTTTACGTTCCATGGCACCTTTCCAGAGCATGTACCTATGGATTTGGGCCCTTTACGTTCCTTCCTGTGCTATAGAAAACCGGTGCGTCTTGTTTAGCTACCAATATATATCAATTATTTTTTGTACATATTCAGGTTTCAGATTAGAATTTTCTACAGTTTGAATAGTTCATTCAATCTACTAGTATCAATAGTTTTGAAATCATTTACACAGGTATGGAATATTCTAAGCGACTTCTGGTGAGCGAAATTTTCTCATTATTATAATAAAAATAAACGTATTTTTTTTGTCTCGCCATTAAGTTAAGGAAGAATTTCCTTACTTATGCTTTTTTTTCACTATGCTTTTAGCTCTTTTAAAAATCTACTTTTTTTTAAATATTAAACAGTTTATGTATTTCAATTTTAGTAAATATTCAAGAAAGAGGGGTAGAATAGATATCTCTTTTGAAAATGCTAAAAAAAAAACAAAAAAAACTTAAGCGTACAAGGTGATATATAGGCTACAGGATAAACTATTTATATACTCAGTAATTTTTAGTTTAGGCTATGTCCAGGAGAATTTTTATTCCTTTTTCTGTTATTTTATATATTTTGTAATTTAGGTATATGTTTTGCATATAAAAAAGAAAAGAAAAGAAAAGTGTGTTACAGTTGTGATAAAACTCGTCAAAGAAAAAAAACTTAATCCATTCATTTTCTAGTTTCAGGGGGAAGCTGTGAAAACTTCTGCCTTCCCTGGCCTGGGATTTCAAAGTATCATGGGTAATTGTCCCCTCTCGCCGGATGATGATGTTAGTGAAGGTAAGTTATTTGATATCGCCCTGGATTTTCAATTTACAGCTGAAGAAATGGACAGTCTTATGCAAATTGTTGGGCCTAATTTTTCCGGGAAAATTTTTGATGAAAACTTTACTATTAGCGAATTGGATCCTGTGCAAATCGGTACAGGACATGAAAATAGTGTCACGTCCCCGGAAATACGTGAATTTTATTTGTTAGAATCTGATATAGGTCACTTGCAAACATACAGGGTAGATTTTAACCCTCCCGAGGCAAACGCGGTTGACGGGAGCATTATTTTAACAGACCCCGTGAATTTTCTCCATAGCTACATCGACAAAATTCGAGCGAAAATTGAGATTCAAGTTCAGAAAAGGGAGGGTCAAGGGGGGGTTAAAGCATCAGTGAATCAAAAATCTTATTTAAAAAACTGGACATTCGGGAATATTTTTTATTTTAATTTTCAACTGGCAACCAGAATTTTTACCCTAGTGTAAACAAATTGGAAATGAAATTTTTCAACTGGGTAAATAAATTGATATTAACTTTGGACACGTTAAATGAGAGGGGAAGTGGGTCCACAATTTTATACATTGAACACATGGATCTGAATCTCAGTAGATTTAAAAAAAACTTTATTTTAAGAGGGGCGGGGGGTAACAAAATAAAATGCCACCCAGATTTGTCAGCTACGGGAGGGGTTCAGAGTTTCAAATTTGAAACGGGGCTGCAATGCTTTAAATACGCATTTTTAGCAGCAGCCCATAAAA